>NC_135754.1:33875000-34175000 GCF_041903045.1 Epinephelus lanceolatus | reverse complement strand
ATCAATCTTTCTCTCTATCTTCCCTTCTCGGACTTGCCCTCCCTCCTGTTCAGACTTTTTGTATTTCTGACTCAATGCGCCAGCTAATAGTCCTTGACGTGACATGCCGCAGGTGGGCATTATTGACTTGGCTGCCTCAGGTGCCCCTCTGCTTTCTTCTTCAGCCCCTTTCTTGAAGTAAAGAGGGAATCTTGTGGAATTTCCCAAGAAGAAAAAGGAGCATGTTGTCTCCATTTGCAGTCATTTTGTGATACCAGTGCCAGCTGGATATAGTCAAAAACGTTCCCCTTATTTGGAAATGTCTTAATGAACTCTTCCGTCCTCTGCCCACAGAAGAGTAACTGCTGCCTTTCTCTTCAACTTTGGAAAAATAGAGTAAACAAATCACGGCAGATGGTGGGAAGATAGACCACAAGACAATGATAATTCATTTTTTTGAATTGTTCATTTCAGAATAAACAAGGCGAGATTTCCTTGGGGAAACAAACAAAATCAAACAATAAAATGCTTAAAAAATTTCCCTTAAGGCTATAACGATAACACGCCCAACCACAAACTACGCCGTCTGTTACTGTGGATGCGATAGTTGTTAAAGCTGGAACGTTGTGTCACGCCATTGTTGGTGTTAAATGTGAGAAATAGCCAATTATGCAGCACTACCAGAATCTTCTTTTTCTGTTCATTTGCATTTTTGCTTTGAATATCGAATGTCCCTCCCAACTAAACAGCTATGCCTCTAAAAAAAAACACACATTTTATTGTTGGATCAATAATCATAACATTTGATTCCATAAGACAAATTTACACCTCACAGCCGCTGTGTCTTTTTATTGCTGCGACCATGTTAGCGTAGTGAATGGCCTGTGTCCTCACTTAAAGGGCATGTGGAGTTCATAGTTCATTCTCTGTTCACAGCCAGTTGAAAGAGATGGCTCGCACTTTTCTGCTGGGCGGTCTGCTTCAATGGAAGAGGGAGTGTTTGTGGGAAATAATGGCATGACCACTTAATGAAATCAGTGGCATTTTTGGAGGAACAATCATCCGTGGTGACAATTTGAATTTCCTTTTATTCCCTTTAACGCAGAAATCAGCAGAATACCTTTTGTTGCAAAAATGAATGGTAATTTTGTGATTTAGAGAAAAGCACTTGGCTTTAAGGAGAAGGTAGAAAATTGAGTTTTTTTTTCTTCTCTTGAGTTTAATCGTATCATTTTATTTGAGGCTACTGTACACAATAGAGACTTTGTGACTCGGAGAATGTATTATCCGTGGTAATCGACTGGCTGCCTTCGCTGCTCTGTGTTCCCTAACCAGAGAGTGAGTGAGTGTGAAGTCGATGGCTGCTTTTACACGCAGGAGGAGCCTGTGCCGTTTGATTAGATGCGGTGGCCTGTTGTCTTCAGCGGACTGGGTGACACCAGATTTGTAATGGCTGACAGGAACAGATGGAGCCTCCATTGTTAGCCCGGGTGTCTGCATGGTAATGTGAACTGAGTTTCACCCGCCGACCGCACCGATGACCTGACCGCACTTGCATCCTCACCCGAGCCTCGTCTGCCCCCTTTACCACCCTCCACCTCTCTCTCTGCGCTATTTGGGGCTCACACACATTTTTTTTTTTTTTTTTACCATCACACACACTCTCTGCCATTCCAATACATTTTAAATACACAAACAAATACATGCACAGATTTCTCCCTCTGGCGTGTATAATCACTTTACACACACATACATATGCACACATACACCCCAGGAGACAGCCGGAGATGTGGGGCTTTTAGCCCCGTCATGCTGTTTGCAGGTCAAGTTTATGAAGTTGAAATGGCCTGTTTGTTTTTCTTTGATTGGGGGAGCACCGCTGGGCGCTCTGGGATGTTTGCTGGGAAGCTGCAGCGATGACAGAGCACTGCAGGAAGAGCTTTGTTTCAGGAGGGCGTGCAGAAAAGATGACGCTTTTGATACGTATCCGTCTTCTTCTTTGTGATCGTAATGATTCTATTATGGTGCACCTTATAGTCTATGTGACAAAACTAAGATTGCATGTGCATGTTATTTTCTGCTACACTCGTATCAGGTCACTTTATCAGTTTGTGTTATTTACATCATTGAATCTGGCATCTGTAAAGTGTCTTGGAGATTGCTTAATTTGACATAAAGGCAGGTAGGGCTGCATCTAACAATTATTTTGATTATTTTCATGAGCAGTCTATTAATCATACGGTCTTGAAAGTGTTTTGCATCTACAGATTTTCAGTTTCCTGTTACATTCATCAAAGAAAGGCTGCAAATTCATACATTTGCGAAGCTGGAACTAGAGTTTAACGATGAATCAGAGATCAGAATAGTTGCTGATTAATTTCTTGTCCTTAATCAGTTAATAATACGTGCACTAAAGGTAGATGTGTTCTGTTGTACAGGCCTATTTAAAGAACGCAGGAATGTAACTCCTGTCAGTGATTACTGTGCCGACCCAATTTCCTAAACCAATTACTTGCAACAGAATGCAGTAGGATAACCAATTTGAATTTATGTCTCGCTGTTGCCTGTTTCTCATTTGAATATGAGGAGCCAATGCACAGTAACAACATTATTACACTGTGCTGGTAAATAGAATATTAAATCTAAATTTTGTCATTTTGGCTGAAGCTTGAGAAAGCTATATAAAGTGAAGTGCTTCTGGGGGTGCATGCCCGGGTCTCTTGGCTGGTGAAATAGGAAAAAACGATGCCAGCTGACAGATTGATGCTCCATTAGAGGGTTAATCAGCAATGTTTAAAGTGCCAAACTGGCCCCTTGTCAGTGTTTGAAGTCAAATTAAGTCATGGAGAAAAGAGCAAGTTTCTGGGTGCTGCACAGAGGAAGAGACGACATAAAAAAAAAAACAGAAATGTTGACACATTGCTGAATAAACTTAGTAGCAGTTATCCCAGTTTTTCTCATTTGTATGCAGCACCTGGACAGTATTTTGGGTCTGCATAGATGACCTTCTTGCAGGTTTGTTGGCCTGTGGTCATGCTGTCTGCCCACGTACTGAACTCTTAACCTTTGGCCTCCTGCTTGACCAACCTGTGACCTGTCTGCACTCCGTCCAGAGAATGATTGGCCTTCCTGTCACAGACCGCCCATCAGTCACGAAGTTTCTTTGGAGTTTCTCTGATAGCCATCTACTGTATCTATCCGTCAGAATATCTGCCTGGAGATTAATTTTTCACGGCATTCATCGGTGTATGGATTTCGTGACATTTGGATAGCGGCAGCTCGTTTGCAAGGAAGCGAGGAATATGTTAATGACCTCCAGTCTTCCTCATTCTCCTTCACTCTCCTTTCCTTTCCTCTCTCAGTTGCAGCCTGTGTGCTTTTCTAGAAAGACACACACACACACACACGTACACACGCACACACACACACACACACACACACACACACACATTACGAGGCAGGAGCAGGCTCTGTGCGTCGCTGCGACTGCTTGCCACCAGGGTTCAAAAGTTCACACTATTCCCCTAGGGCTACTGTGCTGCTGCAGATGCTGATAGTCTTTTCTTTCTCTCTCTTTCCCTGCTGCCTTTCTCTCCCTCTCTCCCTCGCTGTTTACGCTATTAATCTTGTACACTCTCTCTCACACACTCACTCACACTGCCTGGCAAGAAGAGAGCGGCTTGAAGGGGGGATTTGGACGTATTTAACCGAAGGGCATCCATCACTCTCATCTCCGGCTTCACCCCCACCAAAAGCCACACCGTGTAGTTTTTGCGTCCTCGCGGTTTGTAAGCCCTCTGATGCAGCTTTCCCCTCATTTGCTTTGTTTTATTGTTGCATTGCATATAATTACATCCCTCCGTTGCCTCTGGTGTAGCGCCGTGTTGAAACCCAGGGAAAACAAGCGAAGGTAAATGTGCAGCAGTCCATCTGTAAAGAGGCACATAGGCAGAATGCAAAGTGGGAAGCTGGGGCAGGGTGGCTCCTAATCTCCCCCAGAGCTGTCAATGTCACAGACAAATAGCAAAACTATCAGATGCGGCGGGTTCACCCAGAGGTTAGCGTTCCCAGGTACCTCCTGCATTCACTCCCTCTCTTTCTCCCCTTGCCTTGCAAATGAGAATTTGATTTTGCCCTCCACTGGAATCCATTTCTGGAGATGAATGAAGTTTCAATGCCAAGCCCAGGTGGCCCTGCTGATTTCTTAGGGAAATAAATGGAGACGGGAGAGATGTGTTGGCCTGTACACAGACAGTGACACGACGGCTCCCAATGCCTCTGGGATCCCTCTGTTTAATTGTTGCTGTAATGTAGCACTTTAAGGTCATTAACATGCCCTTGTGGAGTTACTTGAGGATGTTGAGGATGCATCCCTCTTTACACCGGGGCTCTGCTCGGCATGAAGAAGTCAGCACTGTGCGTGTGTGCCAAGTGGGACAGGGCTGCCGTGGGCTTGTGTGCTGTTGTCTTTATTCGACAATGGAAATTTCTACTATTGATTTGTGTTGGTCTGTGCTGTAAGTTAGCTTAACTCAAAGAAATGGAATAAGAAGTCAGCTGATTGCAAAAACATTTTATCGTTCTGTTCATACCGTTTGGCAGAATGAAAACTATAATTAGTTGTATTAAAAAAAAAAACAATTATGCAATCAGTCAATAAACTTCAAAATGTAAATTTCTAACAGCATGGATTACAATTAAAGTGACAACATTTTATATAAAATGCCAGGATTAAATAAACATGGCTAAATTATTTATTTTTAAATTTAGTAATTCAGGCTATTTGGATTAATTTGATATATTCAGTGATTGTGATTTTAGTTACATGTGGTAAAACCGTACAAAAAAATGTATGCAAACATAATAAAAAAAGTTGAAAATGTTGAGAAAAACATAAATTAAATCATGATTGTCGCTGCTGCTTTATAGCGCTGCGTTTTTTATGTGTTTATTTGTATTTTGTCACAGAATCCGTTTTAAACGACTTCTGTCGCAGTAACTGTCATAGAGGTTGATTTACCGTTTCCTCTGAATGACGCACAGCAATAACAATTTGGTTTTATTTATTTTATTCTCATTTACTTATTTATGTTTTGAAAAATTAAAAAAAAGAAGAGAATCAAAAAAAGTTGGTAAATAATAAGAAATGATACATATTGGAAAAATATATGTACTTTTTTCCCTTAGTTACTGTTTTACCCGCCTGTAAATGTTAACTGGTTATATAAAAAAATGTATTATATTTAATTTTAAATAAGTTATTTCAGCCACAATACATAAATGATTTATTTTATTAGAGCTATTTAAAAATCATTCACATTTCCTGTTGTGAAATAGGAAAACATGCAGAAACAGAATTGCAGCAGATTCGGATTTGTCCCGAAAAAGGCCGTACATAGTAATTAATCAGCCATTACTCATATTTTTTTTTGAAAGACTGAATGGAGACCTGCTTAAAATATAATTAATAATTAGTAGTACTTTTTTGCAACTTTTAACAGTGAATTTTAGAACAAAGTAAAAAAAAATTAATTGGGAAAAACTTGCCCAAATCATCAACTTTTATTGATTAATGGGAACAGTTGATTTGATTTATATCCCAATAAGTGAAAACATCTACAAAAAACATAATTTGGTCCACTGAAAATAATTAAAATAAATATTAATTTACCAACTTCTTGAGATTTAAGCAAGACTCTGATTACGACGAGAGTTTGGCCTTATTATTTTCATCGACAGACTATTTTTCTGTGACACCTGTTGCCCGTTGGACTTGCCGGTGATTTATGAAAGGAGTCAAAGAATGATAGTGTCATATAATTGTTTATTGGCATAATATGTAACAGCCATGCCTATAAAATAAGACCAATTATATAAAAAGGTAATAGGCATGAGATATTGCTCAGAAAGCACAGTGCAATAACACGGTCCTCACGAACATATTTACTTACCATTATTGCTAAAATTATATTTAAAGCATTTTAGTGGAAATAACAGAAGCATTTTAAAGTTGCAATAACTGTACATTCAGAGAGCGAGTGTGTCGATTTTCTCTGAGTGTTTTTCCTCCAGGCTCTGTCGTTGATTGCGTTATATCCCGTTTTTATCACAGATATGCAGGCTCTCCTGTGGGCCCCAACTCCTCCATTGTTGGTATTTATATTCTTACTACTGTTTCTTTTTCTTTTTTTCGGTCTCTGTCAGTGAAGCAGCTGAAAACCATCCCCAGCGATTAGAGGATCATTGTATCTGCAGTTAAGCATTTGAATAGTGGTAGTAAATCTAGAAAAGGGAAATTCAGGGTCGCTGTATACGCTGCTTATGGCTGCCCAGGGGGAAGCCGATGTCACATAGTAAATTTAGCCCCTTAGTGTCTTTACAGTGGTCGGCCTGTGATGTTTGAACGTAGGAATAGAGCCAAACTGAGCCTAGAATGACTTGACATCTAATCCTGGGTAGAGGCACAGAATTGTATTTATTTTTTCCTCCCAAATTGCATCAAGTGTAACAGACGAAGTCAGACAATAAAACAGAGACATGGCAGATATCTCTGCATTAAAGTTGCAATACAGCTGAATTTTCATAATCCAAATATGTGATATAAAATATTTACCTGATCATTTGTGTGTATATTAAAGTTTTTATTCTTCGCTCAGTCGTAAAGCTTTTATCTCAACTCAGAGATCTGTTGTTTAACCTGATTGACAGCCTTGATCCAAGAAAAAAAAAATCCTTAATCACTCCTGCATAAATTCCCGGTCCCATTAAACATTATTAGACGACGATACAGGCATCATGCAGCCTGATATAATGCACTGCATGTTTTCTTTGGTTCAAACACATGCATTAGGAGGTTCTAAACACGGTTTATGTATCGATGACTGAAGTCCTAATCAAATCACGGGGAGGAGAGGAGGGTAGGGAAGACATTCTGCCCTTAACCTCAGTGCCTCTCAGTCTCTCTCCTCCCTCCTGACGGCCGCCTCGCTGGAGGGACGCACAGCAAAGGCCTCCTACTTTAATGAGGAAAAATGTATCAATTTAGCTTTGGCCTGCGCGCAGATTGAGCGCAGGGTGGGTGAAGGTGCACTGAGTGAATCCTTTTTCCTAATCAAGGACGGTATCGAAGAGGATTGCGGTCTCTCTCGCTTCGTCTGTAGAGTCAGCAGCATTCCTCCCCGCAGCCCCCTCAGGGCCGGGGAGCCTCTCTCTGCCTTCTGTTTCACCTCATCAGCAGAGTTCACACGGGGGTCAGGTCCTGCCCCCTGATGCTGCATTCAATGCAATACCTCTGTGTGAGAGCCCCCGCGCTCAAGGACTAAGCACAAGAGAAAGAAAACATATGATAACTCGCTGATTTTGATTCCTACCTGTGCTGTGAGGGGGGTCACCTCTTCTTCACGCTTGTAAATACAGTAGATATATTAATCCCATAGAGTGGCCATTGGTAACTGATGTATTTCCCCGTAGCTTAGTTTCCTGATTCTTGCTGGCGGTATGTTTTGTTTTCTCTGGATTAAGAAATAAGATTATTTATTTATTTATTTATTTATTTAGTAATATATTTATATGTCTGTTGGGGACAGCATACAGTAAATAACATAGATGTGATACTCATTTGCAAGATTTAACCAAAAGGATAATTTCCATCCTCAGTTCTTGGGCAGGTTGATGTTACGAAATTAAAGAAACAAACAAAAAGTAGGCTTGAGCTGAAATTATTAATCAATGTGTTGATTAGATGGAAGAGAAAAATAAATCACCAGCAGTTCTGATAATCATTGAAACTCATTTTTTAATGCAGATATACAAAAAATACAGTGGTTTCAGCTTCTTAAATGTTAAAATTTGCTGGTTTTCTTGATTATTATAATAAAATTTTAATAAAATTTAATGTCATGGGGTTTTGGGCCAGTGGTCGGACAAAACAAGCAGTTTAAATATATCAGTGTCAGTTCCAGGAGCTCACTATTTTATGATATTTTACAGACCAAACAATAAATAAAGACAAAAAATTCAACATGTTAATAGAGAATTTCAGTTGCAGCCCCACAAAAGACAAAAACAAACATCAAAGCACTTTTCGTAAAATACACTATGAATTCATGTTTAATATTTTGCACATTCCCGCACCAACTGTAGAGCTCTTCATATTTTCGGTTGTGCACCAAAACACCATGACAAATTCATTGTATGTGCAAACCTACTTGGCAATGAAACCGTTTCCGATTCTGAAAAGAAACCCAATAGAAGACACACACACACAGCGTTCTTCACAACAACAGTTTAGACTAAACATGACAGACTACTACAAATACAGTATAACCTTACAAGCACAAAGGACTGCAGAAATATAGACCTTTAAGCAAATATGAAGAATGCATGACACACACACTCAAAAAGATGAATAGCGCACATATGACTGCCAATATTAGACATCACAGGGAAGCAGACTTCAGATACACTTGAGAGATATTGATGGACAGAGCAAGATAAAGATATTAAAAGTTGGATTTTTATTTTCGTATCTTACAACCATCCACGACACACTGCTTGTGCGTCAAACATTAATACAGCAAGACATCTTTAACACCACATACACTGTGTATTACATTATATACAGTATATATTTACATTATTTAAGGTAACATCAAAAACTGGCACAGATTAGCAAAAGAAGAAAGACAGAAAAAGCCTCTGTTAGAAGCCAAATGTTTTATCGTGATGAAGGGCTTTTTTTCCCTTCATCTCAGTCTTTCTCTGTGTAACTGGCTGGCTTAAATGTTTCTATGGCTGGGGATACAATAGTGGTTCAGACCCTCTGGAAGTACAACTTCCCCTGCTGAGACTGAACCCTGCCTCTGCTGTCGCTCCTTTCTGCCTTTCTACTGTCTCACAGAAAAGATACTAAAGCTCTCCCTCAGCCTCTCCATCTTCTGTGGCACCATCAACATCTTCACTGCATTTTTGTGTTTTCATAACATCTTTGTTGCATTATGACCACCGTTAGATCTAATGTAACATATTAGTCCTCCCACCCAACCATTTCCCTTCATTTTGATTCACTCTCTATCCAGCCTTTGATTGACTTTCAGCCTAAGTAAAGTGGATTTTAATGAGAGAATACATTAACTCCCTCTGGTCATGCTAACATAAATCAGCCTTTTCTTGCGGGATCAACTGCTGAGCTCATAACACCATGCTGAGAGAGTGTGAATAACCAAATGAGAGATTGCGGCTGTGGCAAACCGCTGGCAGCTCAGATGCATTGTTGTGTATCTCCCCCCCGAGTTTAACACAAGTTCAGGGAGGCAACAGAACGGAGCACTTATCAGCACCCAGGTCAGCCAGAAATGTCCCTTTGTCGGGATCAATTAAAGACATATCTCTGGTCAATTTCTATTGATTATTTCCTCCCATTTGGAAATGGGGTGACTCGCATCTTTTCTCGCTGATGACCACCGACAGCAGTTAGATTCAGTTAGCGCAGCCTGTAGCAACTCCTCACCTTGATTTACAAAGCACGTGATGCCACTCTAACATCACATCTATCTGCTTCTCTTTGTTGGTAATTGCACTCAGCTAAATAGGTTATGCTGAAATATCAATAAATTGCCATCAAATTAATGTCAATACCAAAGCTGTGGATGGTGCTAATTAAAACGCAAAAGGGATGAAAATGAAGTCAAGGCATTGCCCTGAATAATTGATAACTCAATTTATGATTTTTATGAAAGAGTGCCGTCTGTCTGCGATTTTGATGAGGCCTTAATTAGATGCATTAATGTGTCTCTCCATGCCTGTAGTCAAACTCAAAACTCAAACACCATGATGGTTGTTGGGGTTTTTTAACGCCCTTAATTACACATTTTCAAATAACATTACCTCTGAATATCCACTTAAAATTGCATGGGTCCCAAAGAGGTGTTAGTGTGTAATTTTCATTAAAGGAGGCATTGTTAACTCAGGACCAATCAGACTGTGCTTTTGTTTAGGGTGGGTTCAGGGACTTGAGTAAGCAGCATTAAGCAGCATGATGCTTTTAGGTTGTGCTGCTACCCTGTGGAAGAATCCAGAACTATTGTGTACGTGTTTTCCCCAAAGTTGTACCCGCATTTGAGATGCATACAAATCGGGACAGTCAAGTGAGGTCAGGTCAGCCGGCGGTAAAGTGTTAAACACGCATGAATGTGTAATGTTTATTGACTCAAGCAGATCAGAGTGATCCCGTGTTGATTTTGTACCTCCTCATCTATTAGCTGGTCTCGACCTTTGAGATAAATGAAGAGCGAGGGAAGCAGACAGATGAGGGGATTAGAAGTGGGCCGCAACAGGGAAGCAGGCCCAGGAAAAAAATGGACGGACTGCCGGCGGATAGATGAGGTGCAGGAGCATAATGACCGCTGTTTGTTATGATGTACTGAATCAGGTTCTCTTTGACAAAACAGTCCTTAGCACCTCTGTATTTATAGTGTCACCGGTCAGTCCATCCACAAAGGCAGGCTGATGATATGTGAGCGTGTTAGTGCCGTGAGGTGTCTGGGGCTCTGCTCTGGAATGACCCGCTCATCTGTCAGGCCCACGAGCTGAAGCAGTGCAGGGTTATGGGATCACTGGCTGGATTGTTGTGAACTTAAATCTCTGGAATGTTAGCCGAGCAAAAAAAAAGCCAATATCAGCTTTATTTTGCTCTCTAGATCAAAGTTATTCAGACAAAACCCAACAAGAATAGACTGAAAACAACAACTTTTAGAGAGAGAGAGCATCAGGGAGCATTACGTAGTCGGAGCTAAAGCGGTGTAAGGTTATGGGATCACAGGATTGTTGCCACTTAAATCTCTGCAATGTTAGCCGGGCAAAATTAGAGTTAAAGTTTTTCCAGACAAAATTTACTGAGAATAGACTCAAAACAAAAACCTTAAGAGAGCATCAAGTGTGCATTCAGCTGCTTTTTCATGTTGCTGATTTTTATGAATGACAGAGAGGTTCCTGTTTGTCTAATGTTGGGGGATGCTCTTTGTTTAAACTGGAGGACCCAGATGTGGGATGACATGTTTGGTTTTTCCCAGCAGTTAAACAGGTCCTTTCTGAGGGGGATGGACTCCAGGCATTCCCCTTGTCATCAGTGGTCTGAATGGGGTGTCACACTGACTAGTGTAAATGGTCTTTAAATTGTTCCTGTGTTTCAGACTAAAAAGCCGGTTCCTGCTCTCCCTTTGCTTTTTTCCCCCTGCAAGGCTAATGCGTGTTGACTAATGAATTCAGGGGGAGCTGAGCTTTGTTTTTGACACATGGAAAAGCCAGGTACCCCTGTTGAAACACAAAGCGGAAGCTGGCCCTTGAGGCTGACCTGGGGTCAACTTAACAAGTTCCTCTCTAATGGCTAAAGGCTAGCAAATAGGTCAAATAACCAGAACTTCAAAACTAACTTAAACATGGAACATCTGGTTAAAACTACTGTTTTTAAGGCACCTTTGAGTGGTTCAAGTCAAATACCATAATTACTGTGCAACATTTCTGGTTAGATTTCAACTGTACCATAAAGGTAAAAATTCATTCATTCATTCATTCATTATCTGTAACCACTTACTCTGTTAAGGGTTGTGGGGGGCTGGAGCCTATCCCAGCTGACATTGGTCAAGAGGCGAGGACAGGTCACCAGATTATCACAGGGCTGACACATAGAGACAGACAACCATTCACACTCACATTCAATTAAGAGTCACCAATTAACCTGCATGTCTTTGGACTGTGGGAGGAAGCTGGAGCACCTGAAAAAAATCCATGCTGACACGTGGAGAACATGCAAACTCCACACAGAGGGGCCCCAGCCAGTCGGCAGGTTCAAACCCGGAACCGTCTTGCTGTAAGACAGTGCTAACCACTGCATCACCATGTCGTCCATAAAATGAGAAACAAATTGAGCTGAAAGAGTCACTACACCCCCACATTTTGCTAGAACTCTATCTCCTAGCGTATTTAGAAAATGCAACTGAGGTGTAAGAGATTAGCAACTGCAGGAAGTGTGGCCTCGTGGCTATGTGGTGTGACACAGAGGGTCGTGGGGGGACCGCGAAAGACTGACTGTACATTGTCTCAGACTTGGTGTGGAGCTTTGACCGTCACTAGAAGCACATTTAAGACCCTTTGATAGAGTCACTGTGTGGGTACCTGTATTGTAGCTCAGCTGGCAGCTTGACTACAAGACGCTCTGCAGCTCTATAGCCTTGCTGTTGATCATGGATAACGTCGCTGTGCATCACACCTAAATACCTCTGTAAGTTCTAAATGTAGCACAGTAGTTTCAGCTGGGAGATGTGTGGGAGCGTTGGGTTTGCTATGTTCCACAAGATTGTTTTTTTTTTTTTGTTAAGTAAACAAAATAAACTCACAAAATGTCAAGACAGGAAATATTCCACACCCATTTTTCTAACCAAACTGAAAAATACAACCATACAGCTTCAATTTTCTCTCTTTCGCCAGACTAAGACTAGCTTAATTGCCTAAACTCTTCATAAAACACACTTTATTAAAACCTGACAGAAACAAAATGAAACTCACCAAAACCGTCTTATTAGCCTCCCACTGTTCCCACCATCACCAACTCTGGTTTGGTCAAAATCAACCCTTAATTCACAGAATAAGATGTGAAAATACACCAGATCCACACACTGTTTTTCCCGCTCTCTTTGTGCTTCTGGACTAGCTCGCTGAACAAGAGTCTGGTGCTGAGTAGTCTCACATAGCCAGACCTATCTCCACACTTGGTGTTAGGGCTGTGCTAGCTGCCTGCTGAGCTGTGGCTCTCACTTGTTCTTTGGAGGCAGACCATAAAATTAGCAAAATTAAATAACAAAAATCACCCCGAAAATTGCCCCAAAAACCCCTGCCTGCTATGTACTCAGCCAGTCATCAAGATATTCATCCAGTCATGCAACCCTAGCCAAGTACTCAAATCCAAGCAGAGACAAACAGGCTAATTTGGAGCAAAAAAAGCTGCTTTTAAACAGAATATGTGCATTGTTTGGGAAATCACCCATATTAACATCATAAAAATCATATGTGATTATGTGTACAATGTAAAATAAGTATGGAGTTCCTCTTTAAATCTACTTCTCTTCAGCACAAACAGCACAGTAGGCTGAATACTTTGTGAAGTACTTCCCTAACAGCTGCACTAATTAACTAAAGCCTCTTAAGTCATGCCATTGTCCTATCATGTATAAAATTTGACTTTGCAAATTGAAGCGAGTTGTTTGGATTTCCACAGGAAGGTTGCTCCCATTAAAAGTGCAATGTGAGCAGATGAATGGACTGCAGTGCTCAGCAGCACTGTAAATGTATCGATCCCAGCTTCCTAAAGCCTCGCTGGGATGTATTTGATCCACAGGGTTGGAGACTTTATATTCATGGTGTGTGTTTGTGTGTCCGGTGCAATGAAGAACATTTTAAGTGCAGCTTATTAGGAATTAGTGCTGAAACTATCATTCAGTTAACTGATTTGTTTGACAGAAAGTTTATCAAGAAAACTGTCAAAATGTACGTGCTTTTTGTTTCTCAAATGTGAGGATTTGCTTATTTCTCTTTTATATCATTATAAATGGAATATATTTGGGTTTTGGATGATTGGCTGGACAAAACAAGACATTTAAAAAAGTCACTTTGGGCTTCTTTGTCTGTTAAACTTATAAACTGCTTCTGTTCACAGACTTCGGTGACATCCCTCCTGTGGCAGCCCAAGACCTCGGCAACATTTTGAAGCAAGGCTACTTGGAGAAGAAACGAAGAGGTAAATCCCCCCCCTTAGATAACAGCCCTGGGTCAAGTAGTTTTATCAAGTAGTGTCGACTTCTGTTTTAGTGACTTGGAGTACTGGATGGGTGGTGTTGACTACATGAGGACAATTTAATGACTTCAGGAAAATCAGGAACTGAGCAGAATGAAATAAAGCATAAAAATTCATTTAAAATATATATGAACAAATGTTCACATGATTGATGATGATCATTTTATGATGATAATTTTCTTGGGCTTCTGTCTCTAGATCACAGCTTCTTCGGCTCAGAGTGGCAAAAGAGATGGTGTGTTCTGAACAATTCCATATTCTACTACTTTGGGAGTGAAAAAGGTTTGTTTGAAATAGCAACACACAGAAACAGCACAGGTTTGTAAATTGAATCAGATAACATCCTATCACATGTACTCCTCCCTGCAGATAAGCAGCAGAAGGGCTCCTTTTATATCAATGACTACGGTGTGCAGCTGGTGACCAACCTGAGAAAAGACTCCAAAAAGATGTGCTGTTTTGAGCTTGTTTGCCCCGGACGACGAGCTTTCCAGGTCTGTATTTCCACAACAAGACTGTTAAGATTATGGATAAAAGCATGTGTCAGGAGATTCAAGTAAAGGAATATAGTTTGATAGATAATGTTCTGGAAAACTTTGAGGCTGTGGGAGTGTTCTCACATAAAAAAAATACCCCTTTTTCTTATAGGAGAGCTATCTCAATCTGAGGTACACCCCAAACAGATACATATTTTTGGTATCTGTGTGTATATTAGTATATTATAAGTGACATGAAATTGTGGTACATAGTGCCATTTTTTAAGTGTTTTTGAAACCATTACATAGTTGGTCCACTAGAGGGCACTAACAGGTTTTTCCTATTACTTTAAAATATCCCGCTCAGTAGGTATCTTCGTCACAAGTCTTTAAAGAATAAATTGTATGGCTCCTAATCAAAAATACATCATGTGATTAAATATGAAATGATTAGTCAGTTAATTGATTAGTAGATAAACACAAAAATTAACCAGAAAATATTTTGAAAGTTGTCGATTAATTTCATTTTTTAAGCAAAGGTGCCAAAATTTCAGAGTTAGGGGTTTCTAATGTGAATATTTGCTGTATATTGCTAAATATTTTTTGAATCTGGACTTTTTCTTTTGAAAGAAACAAGAAATTTGAGGATGTTAAATTGGGCTTTAGGACATTTTATGGACCAAATTATTAACTAAAGGAGAAAATAATCAGATTAAATAATAATTGAAATCACAGTCAGCTGAAGTTCTATATGGGATTATGTTAAAAAAAAAAAAAATTGATTATCTAATAGGGGTGGGAATCACCAAAGGCCCCATGATACGATACTGTCACTATACTAATACAAGGCACGGTAAAATATGGCGATTTGAAAGTTTTGTAATTCGCCTACATGCTGAGATATATTGCAATTTATTACCTTTTGTCAATTGCAAATTAATTCCCCAGAGGAAACTTAGTCAACATCTGTTTTGTCTAGCAACATAGGAAAGTTTTCAGTCTCCTTCAATCAATTTAATTGCAGTAAAATATATGTAGTGGATTGAAAAAGCAATTGATTTTAATATTCTAGTCGGCTGTCAAAAGTTTGATTTGTATTTGCAATATTATTAATTTATATAATTAAAATAATCAATACTTGGCATCTGCATATTGAAACAATATTGCCACACAACATATCATGATACTCGAATGCATATGCCTCAAAAATCCATTGTCAGTCGGGCTTTAATCTAAATCCATTTGGAACACATTTTATCTTTATGGCACATGAGCTATCATACTGTGTGATAGTAACACAGTTCTCCCATTCTCTCAGAATTTATATGTCTTAATTGAATATTTTAGATCTGATCATTTCAAAAATGGACATGTCCTTCTGCTCTCTTTCTTCCATAATAGGCAGCAAGGAAGAGAGCTGGTGTATTGAAGTGAAGATTAAAAGTCAGGAGTTTTATTTCCGTATAAATGCATCCTTAGATGTGATAATAATTTCAGGATTATTGCCACTGTTTCCCATTAGTTCACTGCCAGCAGTCCTCAGGAGGCCAGAGACTGGGTGGACCAAATCAATTTTGTACTTAGAGGTAAGCCAGCATCTCTTTGTAATTCTTTTCTGATATCTATTTCCAGAGGAGCGCTCTCTGCTTTGTTGCTTCTCTTAAAGTTTTGAATCATTTTTTTTGTGTTTGTCCTTATTTGAATGAAATGTTTAAGGATAGAGGATGTCTAAAACCTTCTGAGACAAATTGATATTGGGTTGCATAAATAAAATTGACTTGAGTTGACTTTTTAAAAGCCACATAGGTTAATTGGAAAATACAGTTAAAGTCAGTATAAACCTTCCAACCTTCTTTTTTCTCGATTTTCCACTAAAGTTTGCTTGTCGAGGGGCAGAAAGGTCAGAAATGAAAGGGAGCCCTTTATCATCTCTGACTCAGAAGAAAACCACCCAATCCATCACTAACTGCACAGCCCAGTCCTGAATCTCCTCATTCCACATGTCACCCACCATGTCATGTGCACCATCATGTAGCTCTAGTTCTCTTCCAACCCCCACCACAACCACTCCTCCCCTAACCCTCCTACCGAATTCCAACTTACAGGAAATTGATTGGTAGACGTTCTGGTTATCCTCCAGTGACATTGATTTCTGCTTGGCCGCTGGTGTACGGCAGAGGACCTGATACCCTGTGTTGCAGTGGCCAGTCGCCTGCAATGAGACGGCTCCTCCATCTGAGAGAGCGGTCGTGCCTAGTCTACTCTAAAATGGGCTTGGGCCGGGCTGCTGATTTGCGGGAAGTAACAGACACTCTGCAGTTTGTCTTACTTCCTTCCAGACAAGTTTTACTACGAAATGCAGTCTGATCCAGAACATGTAGATGATTATTATTTACCCACTCTACCTCCTCATTAACTCGAGAACAAGGCTGACTTTTTTTTAACATGTACTCTCATTTTTGATAACTGTGTGGAAATATTGTTTTTAGCATTTTGTCTTTATTTGATAATAAAAGTAGAAATGCAAACAGGAAATGCAAGTGGAGAGAGAGAGGGGTATGACATATAACAAATGATGCATTTATATTGTATGACTCTTAATCACTAGGTCAACCCAAATTCAGATTTTAAAGATAAACAGAATATATAGAGGAAAGCTGGGGGATCATTTATCGAGCATAAATGGCAGGTATTGGCTGGTTCTGACTTCTCAAATGTCAGGATTGGCTGCTTTTATATTTTTATATAATTGTACATTAAAAGGATTGTTTAGATTTTTTGAAGTGGGGTTATATGAGGTACTTATCCACAGTCAGTGTATTATCTACTTGGAGAAGCAGACACGAGTACCACTATGGAAGCTAAACAATGTACAGCTGTGGACAGGGGCAGCAGTCAAATGTATTTTAGCAACCTAAAAAAATCAGTATTAGTTTAATTATTTGCTATATTTTGAATACATTCACTGTCTGTCTATGCTCTCCTCAAATTCTTCACACTCTTTTGACAAAAACAGTAATTTTACCTCATGGGAAACGGGTTGGTGGTCTACTGCTGCCTCCATCGGTTAGATAGATAGTTTGTGTTATTGTGTGACTTTGGTGAAATTAAATTAACCGTTTAAAACACCAAATTTACACAATAATAGGGTTGGGTATTGGTTGAGTTTTTTCTGATACTAGTACAGTCCCTGAACTAGTACTTATAAAAAATAAAGCACAAACGACAGTCAGTGACATTAAAATATAAGGCTAAGCAGTTTAAAATATACTTAAATATGTAAATACAGATAAAGACAAAATACTGTCAACAAATTCACCTAATGAATAAAACTCAGCTACACTAATTTAACACTAAATAAAAGTTACAGTTCTAACAACTCAGGAGAGACTGCGTAGCCAGACATTCCTCCATTATCTGTTCAGGAGTGGCAGATATTGTCACTACAAGGAAAATAGCTGGTCCACCTTAACTGAGCCTGGTCAGGTTCCAGTGCGAGGCTAACTTAGCTCGCTAATTTCGGGGCTAACTCCCTTCACTTCAGTCAGCCAGTGACAAGCAAGACACAAGGCCCTGACTTGGGTGTTACAGCATTACTAACAACAAATAACTTGTTCACACAGTACACTGTTATGTTGAACTTTCTCTGCTCTGGTCAGTGCAGCCTCACTGTCACTGTCACTAGCACACACGCCTTTTTGCGCACTCGTTCTCTGTCTCACTACACACACACACACTCGCACCGAAGTGAGGAGACAAAATTTGTGATATTATTTGGTCAGTTAGGTACCGGTCGTATAGAAACAGTTTTGGTACCCAACCCTGCACAATAAGTACCAACTCTGATGTCCTGAGTGGTAAAAGGAGTCTAGTGCCTTAAAGAGAGCGATGTAATGGCTTCAGTTCCCCGCTAGAAAGAGCTTTCTGATGGCAAGTTGACCCGTATAAATATTCGAAATATTACAGTTTGCTGTTGCCCCCCCACGACAATACATTGCTTAGCTTTAGTGGTGGCGCTTCTAACTGCTCCTCCAAACTGGGAGTGCGTAGGTCACCATCTACTGAGGGTGATGCAGGTGTACCTCATACAACCCCACTTCAAAAAAAAAATTCAAACTCCCTTTAACTGTTTTTTGGTTTGAACTGTTAGTCAGACAAAATAAGCATTTGGAAGATGTCACCTTCGAATCGACTGGGAAATTGTGTTGGCGGTTTCAGACTCAGCAATTTATTGCTTAATCAAAAAATATTATTAACATATTAATAGATAATGAAAATGATCTTGAACTGCAGGCAGCATTAAAGCCTCCAGTGTTTGTCACTGCTGCGATGTGGCACGTGTCCCAGCCTGTTGTGCAGTTAGGACCCTTCAGACATTTCTCTTACTTTACCCTTTAATGCATGTGCGTGTCGTTTGTGCCACGCTGCGCTCCATCTTGATGCTAACGCCGCCCATCATGTTGTCTCTCCTCCACTCATAGATCTCCACTCCACCTCCATCCCTTGCGATGATGACGAGGAAGAGGAAGAGGAGACCTATGATGACATTGAGGGGGTGACCGGCCCTCTCCCTCCGCGGCCAGGCGCTGCCCAGGTCTCTCAGAGCGGCAAACTGGGAGGAGGGCATGAGACGGGGGAGGTCGACGAGGAGGACGATGATATCTACGAGATGCTGCCAGGTATGAGGATGTGGTTACCTCGCATGCAGAGACACACGAGCACCCACCCACACATACACACACACACAGACGAATAGACAGGAAGGCTGCACACACGCACAAACTCTCATGATACTCAGTCAGACAAATAGACACTGCCTCACACACACTCGAGCCCTGAGGGATTTTTGCAGCAAGAAATATTTGTGATGATCTCCCCTGGCTGTGAAATTTGTGTTGCCAGGTACCTCCCTACCACCACAACACCCAGACTGATCACTCATTTTAAATCAAGCAACACTAATAAGCTTGTCAGGACTGAGGTGGCTGCTGCAGAGGCACATAGGGCAGGAAGGGAAGACTCTCCCTACGCTGACTAGAAATCAGCTTCCTCCTTATCTCACTGAGAGCCATCTGTTGAGAAACAGTTATGTTGTTGAAATCAGCGAGAGCCGAGTAGTTCCGAATGCTCTGTCATAGAACGTCCAATTAGCTAATGTTGCCAGGCAACAAATAGCCTACAATTCAATCCACTAAGCAGAGTTTTAGCTAAAATTGCCTAGCAACAGCAATTTAGTTGAAAGGAAGTAAAAACTGCATCTCTCAGGGCTTAAAATAGTTCTGGAGCTCTTAATGTCACATCCTTAATAGAAATTAGAGTTTGATTGAGAATGTTGTGAGACAGTGTGTGTGTGTGAGTCCTGACCGACGGGGGGAGACAGTCCCATGTGTCAGGGTGGCTACAAGATCCTGAGAAGGACAAAAGGGGTGATCTGATCTTCTCAGGGCCGTCGTCCATCACTCTTTCTATTAAATAAGATACATCAAGATTCTGTTTCACTCAGTGAGTACATTACCTTTGCCAAAATCACTGGTGAGAGGGAAATCAGTCTTCAGACTGTCACGCCGGCGTTCAAAGCCATCTGGGAAGAGGTACAGACTCTGACCACAGATGGCATATCGAATGACGGGCTCTTTCGTTCACTTTCTCACCCCTTCACTTATCAATCATTCTGCACCTCTCTTTGCTCACTTAAAGCTTCTACACTGTTAAGTTACTTGATTCTGTGGTTATTTTCATAAATCAGGATTACAAAAGATGAGGAAAGCTGTTTGTGTTTGTAGTTGAGGACAAATCTTTTCTTAAAAAGTAGAAATATTCGTCTTCGTTAATTTGTTTGTTACAAGATGACCGTTTGAGATTACCATGCAGGACTTGTCATTGAAGTTTAAGATTATTTTCCAAAAGTTGTTAACATTAAATGCGTGGGAAATATGAAACATTTGCACCCTTGTCAGATACATTTTGCACGTGCAGCAGCCAAAGTAGTGAGGAAATGTCGAGTAAGAGTGAAGCATCATTTTCTCTGTGATGAGCTCCCCTCAGTTTTGTCGGAGCAAAACTCCGAACATGGCTCAGTTGCGGGCAGAACGCAGAGCGATGGCGGAATTGGCTCTGGTGCTGATGACTGATTTTATTGACTGGAAAATTAAATCACTTTGATATAGAAACCGTTGGCCCATAGCGGTGGCCTCTCGACTGAGGGATGCTCTTCTGTACAGCAGTTGAAGAGCGCTGAACAAATGTTTGGGCCCTTTGCAAACAGAATTTAAATAACTCCCTGTGCTCTTTTTGGTTTTGTAACAATGCACAGTGTTTTCATATTTCATTAGATCGCCATAATGATGTCGTTTGCATTTTAAAGAAGTTTTTTTTAAATCATGCAATGTGCAGCAACCTAAAAGTGTGTATTTGAAAAAAGGAGAAAAGTAACATCCTAACATTTACACATAAGAAACTTTTTACATCCAAACTGTAATCTAATCACGAATGTGCATGTGGATATATAGTGTGTGTGTGTGTGAGGGTGTGTGTGTTTCTGTGTGTGTCGTCCTTCCTGGAAGCAGAGGCGCAGGTTGTGCTGGAAGGTGGATAGTGTTGCTGGGTTGTGGCGTGGCTGTCAGCCTGCTACTGTTAAGGATGGATGTGGGAGACAGAGGGCAGGCATATCACTGTGTCACCTCTCAGACCACCGGGTGCCACGCCCCGCAGTCAATGACACGTCCGCCTCTGCGCGCCGTTAAAGACAGCCTCTTTCTCTTTAACTTTTCCCGCTTGGGTCTCTGATAAATGTGAACAAATTGATTCTCATCGTGGAGTTCAGTCTGGTTAGAGAAAAATAGACATCTTGTGTCATGCAGTGCTGCATCAGGGATCGGCTGATGATCCATTTTATTTATTTTTTGTTTGTTTTGTTTTGTCTTGATGCTTTTTTTTTTACTGCACATTTGTCCCTAATGTTTGACACAAAAAGAAACCCTCTGAAAAATAGTTGTACTTGAGCAGAAGGTAATGTTTCTTATCATTAATTTGCAATTTAGATAAAAAAAATAAAAATGTTTGGGTCCTGATGTCTAGTTTAAAAATGTTTCCTACTCATAAGCCAGTTAAAGATAAATGTTCTGCCATGATTATTTTGTTGTGCTTGCTTTGTTTTGTTTATTTAGAGGAGGATTTTCCAGACCCGACAGATGAGAACAGCGAGAGGAACAACAAACCAGGTCAGAACCTCATTACAGTTCTCTACTAATAATGAGAAAATGTCCAGCTTAATAGTTCACAGTGGGGAAAGAACATTGTCTCGCTCTTTTATTTAAATTTGCACTCTGCATTTCCTCTCAGCTTCGTCATCAGATTACGCTAACTACTACCAGGGTTTATGGGATTGCCAGGCCGACGAGCCGGACGAGCTGACCTTCCAGAGAGGAGATCTCATCTACGTCATTAGCAAGGTCAGCATCACCATCATCAACCAAAAATAATCCGAGAGGTTATTTAAACTGCTTCTAGAAATCTGTGCGTCCTGGACACACTCTCTCCCAGTCAGTTGGAGTGGGAGATTACTGATCTGCCATTCATCTCTAATGGGGACCATTCCTGATTGCACCCTTGACTCGTAGACGTAATTATAGGAGCAATTACAGTAGTTTGAAATGAGTAAAATGTGATGCAGATGTGTAAAATATGTAATTATTTAAGGGTTAAACAACATCAATACCAGTAATCACTATGCCCCCATTTACTTTCTGAACATGCTGATATCCCCAACGTCTAAATTCCTCTGTTAGCGAGCATTCATGTCTCGATGCAGCAGCGAAGCACCAACAGTGGCATTGTCTATTCCCAGGCCACTAGGGTGAAGTGCCATTCGGGCGCTGCGTAATGGTGCTGTTGTTCATTATGGGAGCCTCTATCACAGGGGTTAATTGAGTAGGCAGCCATGCGAAGCCCTTCCTTTCTGTTTGACATAAACTGCAGGTGAAGCCATCCTGCATCTCAGCTCTTTTTCTCTCAATCTATTTCCTCATGTTTTATGGCCATCTTGTAGTTACATGCAGAGTATCTACCAGTGAAAAGCCACCCTACTGGAAATCAATGGCTTGTAATTTGGGCACTTTTACTCTGCAGCGTAGAGGGACTTGTTCCCAGACTGTTTCTATTGGTCGGTTTGAAATTGAATCATCATGTTCTGTGTTTAGGCTAAATTATCTGAAGAGTGGAGGGAGGAAGAATTTACAGTATATTCAGCTTTTTTGTCAGTAATTATGTGGTAAAGATTGAGACATTATGTATTTCCTGCATCTTTAATCAGCAGCTGGAGCTACTGAATTTTAATTATTTGTAATATGTTCTAGCTTCAGTGCAGAAACAATAATTTTTACTTTCATAGTGCATTAAAGAAGTCAAGGTTTTAGGTTTAGATGGATAAATAAACGCTATCAGTTTGTGCTGATGGAAATGAAGCCTTTTGTTTGTAAGAGCAGATATGGCACAGGTGAATTATGCTCTTCGCAGAAGATGGACTTTTAATTGAGGCTCTCTTGGCAGTGCCAGATTAATGAGATGCCAGCCTTCTCTGTCTGTGCGTGCTGGTTGATAGGGGAAAATGTCAAAACAGCCGTGTCCATTTTTCACGCAAGGATGACAAAGGCAGCGTACTTGGGGAAACAAAGGGGACCTGGCTCGGTGCTACAGATCCGCCTCAAACAGCCTCAGCCCTGCCTGGCGTATTACTTTTCACTGTATGGATCGGATTACTGCTCCACTGAAGACCTTAAAAGCAAACGAAGTCCAGGTTGGAAGCAAGACTTGGTTTTAGTATCTCACAATCTTAATGACACAGATTACTCTTGTTTTGTCAAGCTGTACGCTGAAGTCATAACACAGTGACAGACGACGAGAGAGTATTCTAACTATCCTCTAATGGATTTAAAGAGAGGGTCTGGCTGTAAATTATTTAGAGGTGATCTCCGGACTGCTTCCGAAGTGTTAGGTTTGCTGTGACGACACGACTCCACCCGTGTCCCATTTTACGTCTTAAAAGCATCACATCTCCCCCATGAATAGCATTATTTGGATTATAGCCTGTAATCGGCTATTTGTTTTAATGAGCCCTTGGGGAGGGCTTCCCTGCGTCTTCTGTGTGTACACGCAGGCCCCCACCAGCGTTCAGTTTTACAGGGGATTCCTGAGAACCCTGACCTCGATGAGTGAAATACGGGCCCTTGGCTAGAACTCAAGTCTGTCGCTTAACTGGGGACCCAGACACATGAAATGGCCGTAATAAAACCAGGGCCCATAAATTCTCTTAGAGGGTGGGAGGCCTGGTTGTCTGTGCTGTTATGTCAACACTGACCATAATTACAAGGTAATAAGGACACGCTCTAAGTGCTAAATCAATGGTGCTAACAAACTGTTATTTTTAAAGCTGGGATGTGATTGACTGCTGAAGTGCAGAATGGGATAGCCACAGGCGTGGTGTCATATGGCTGTGAACTGAGGAGAACATGCCGATTGTATAAAAGGCCCTCATCCATCATTATTGATCTCTCACTTACTGTAAAGTGGGGGCATTTTTACTGTATTTGTGTTTTTTTTCTCCCCTGTGTGCTGCTGTGTGTGTGTGTGCGTGCATATCTGTGTATCACTGACAAAGTAAATAAATTAGGAACCTCACAACTCATATGAATCCCATTAGTTCAAGAGAATTAATCTCGTAGTGTGCCTCTGCCGCCGGTTTCAGCGATGCCTAACTTGCTTTCCGCAGAGCTCGATGGCGATGCTCAGCGCGCTGATACATGAGGTAGAAACACACCGTTAAATCCATCTTGTGAGTTTTGCTCTGGCATTTCATTTCTGAGAGCTTGCATTTTTCTAATGCGCATTATAGCTTTACACTGACATTTTAGTGTGTGATGACAAATACTGGTGAGCTCGGTTTTCTGCAATATCACACTCAGATTTTTTAACTCGATTGAAATTGTTGAGATGTTTCGCACACATTTCCATTGCATCATATCCTGTAACATGTAACAAGACATTTGTTAAAGGATTTACAATGTGTCATAACGGTATCAGATTAATTTATCACTGTGGCTTAAAGCTATTGTTTCACTTCTCCCTGACACGTGTAATGCCTGTGTACTTTGTCGGCCATGTCCCACACTGAACCATAAGGTTGTCCTGCATTCTTGCCCTCTAATTTATGTATCCAGAATCAAAAGACATGGGCTCTCCAGGTCAGCTGTCACATTCCTGTATTCCCACAGGCACTCATGGAGAACGGCGGGATGGAGTGGGAAGAGATTTATGGCACAAACCCATCCAGGGTCCTTAAAACTCTGGCAAGCACCGCTGCCACCTCTTCCTCTTTCTCTCCATCGCCCTGTTCTCCTCTCCCTCTCCACTCGTCGTCCAACCAAAACTCAGAGAGAGGGAGACGGGCCAGCCAATCCAGTGCGTCTCCCAAAGCAGAGCGTCACATCACATTTGGCCAAAGTGTTCAGCTGCAGCTGCTTGTTAGAGACAATGAGAACATGGACACCACTGACACCTTGTGGCGGTTTCTCACAGAGTCTTGTAACAGGACAGTTTTATTAAAGACAACTTACACAAACACCAAAAGCTGATTTACAGCCTTTTATATTTATTGTTGTGATTTATAGCCTCTTATAAATACAAGTTATGATAATAAATATTGAAAGAAGAGATTCTAAAACTCATTTTGTGTTGAAAACGCGACTCGTTTTATATCCAGGCTACCTGTGACAGTCTTATTTTAGGGTCATAGGCTTCTTCTGTGTTTAACAAGCCGCTTTGGGCCACTGCCCACAGGTCACAACAGCTGAATACAGCTGAAGAAAAGGAAAAGTGGGCAAACAATCAGATGGGAAAAGTCAAGCAAGAGAGACAAAGAGGGTGGATCCCTTTATTCTTTTGTGTGAACCCTGTCCCCCCTCTCCTTTCTCCTTTTCTCTGTCACACACCCATTTAAAGACCCCTGGCTGCTATTGTGGCCATAGACACCAAGACGCTATAGACAGGCAAGACATCCTATTTACCACCCAAAGTAGCAGGGGGTGAGTCTGGGGTTTGGGGTCATGCAGGAGGCAGCGGTCATCCCCCGGTCAACTACAGTAGGTCATTATTCAGCCCAAGCCAATAGCCCAGAACCGCGTCCGAGCAACCCACCCCCAATCCATTCTGCTTAATTATTATAAATGAGGGGCGGCGTAAACAGCCATCATTACAGACACTCAGTGGCATACACAAATCCACTTTAAATTGCTATTAAGTTAAGGAGCTATCTGTAATCCCAGGCGTGCATTAGAAAGGAGCGAGTAGGTTTTCTTTTTATTAAATCTCATCGTCCCTGAGATATTTTCAAACGTTCTCATGCTCTGTCATGTTTCCAATTTGAAGCCAATTCACTGATTTAATTAAAAGCCCACTTGGAAAAAACGGACACTAAGTAGCCATTTCGATCTCTGGTTGTGTGGAATTATCGTCCATATTTCTGGATGGATTTCGACAAGATTTCTTTTGGCACAGAATCCTTATAACTGCCCCCAAAATAAGCGCTTTTCCCCGCACAGTTTCAGGTATTGCCAGCTCATTCGTGAGGTGTTACCTGTGTGGGCAGCGAGGAGAGCTCGCTAACCTAATAGCGGGTTACAGATCATGGGCTTCTGCCTGGTGGAGCTGTCCATGTTTCTTTGTTAGAGTGACCAGTGATGGAAGAACTGCAGAGAGCTGCAGTGTATCTGATGAGTCTATGTAGACGAGAAAGAAATGCAGGGGGGAAAAAAAAACAACAGAGAGGATGCAAGCGGAAAGGCTGCTACAGGAGAGATGGAACGAGAGGAAAGGGGAGGAAAGGAGGGAGGGGGTTGGAAATGGGGAGGGAGGGAGGGAGGGAGGGAGGGAGAGATTGTAACACCCAGGCGGCGGGTTCAGCAGCAGGGCAATGAGAGACTTCCTGCGCTCCATCACGCCCAAGGCCTGCCTCAGTCAGCTGGTGGCCGAGGAAAGATGCCTCATGTGTCAGGCTTATTAGCACTCCCCCTAGTTTGTATGCATTTGGGATTGTGTGTGTGTGTGAGTGTGTGTGTTTCATCTGGGAGCGCATGTGTGTGAGAACAAGATGAGAAAGGAAAAGAGAGTAAGAAGAGGACATGCAGTCTGAACCTCTACAGAATTGTACTATAAGAAAAAAGGTGTTTTCTGAAAGAGAGACATTAAAGCTGTGTTTTGTTTAGGCACATGATGGTGATGATGGCGTCACCCGCCTCACCCGTTGTCTTTTACCGCAATCCAACCAACCTCGACTCACCTTCTCCTCGCTTCAGGCTCGGGTAGCTGTCAATCCGTCCTCCGGTCGGGAACATGAGCGATGGGCCTATCAGAATGCCACCATTAGCCAGCCCCCTGAGTGGTAAATAAACGATCGCGCCGGTACACTGCAGGTGTTGTCATGGCAACCCACTCTCAGTGCCAGCCCCGCCCACGCTCATTCCCACTCTCTCGGTGGAGGAGTCACCGGGAGGTCAACGAGTCAACGCGCCGCAGCCGCCACGACACGGCGCTGTTTGGCCCCCTCCCCTTTTTCCTCCCTCTGCTCCCACACAGATTTGATCTGCATCCAGGTTGCAGCAAACACCGACTGTGATATGTGACAACATACTGTGTGTCCTGCTACATCTTGTTAATGAGATAAAAGCAGACATTTCCCAGAACTCAGCCGCTCGAGGACGCCTGATTTTTCTCACCCCAGAGCATTTTGGAGGGAACATCTTCCATTTCAGACCAACAACTTGCCACAGTGAGCCGAGATATGCCTGTTCTTTGCCCCAACCATAACATTTCACAGCTTAAGATGCAACATCACAAAAACAAATCAACCTAAAAGACAAAAAGAGGAAAACAAACAGAAGGAAGAGGACATTGAGGAGTTAGCATAGTTTTTGTCATTTGGATAATTTACTCTCCACGCCTCTTGGAATGTCCCTATTACAGCAGGTGTACTCTGGATGAACCCATTTCAAGTATGAGGAAGATGGACTCTGCACGCCTGACAGACTTCCACCGCCATTGGCGCCCACTCTGTGATGTAGCAGTTGTATTAAAATGGCGGCGCTGATAATCCAAAAGACCTTTCTCAGGGAGAATTTGAGACCGACTGCACAGATGGGCCGCGGAGATAAATAAAACTCTCTGTCACTACGGTTGGTGGAATAGTGCTGCGACGCCCCCAAGGGAGAGAAAAACTGTTTCGCTCCCTCTCTGCGATGCCTCCCCCCGTCCGTCTGTCTCCCCTCTCCTCCTCTTCTGTTCACGTTATCACGAATGGGAACCAGAGCCAGCTTTCCGCAACTGGGCTTTTCCCTCTACAGTCTTATGGGGGGCATAAAAAAGGCCATTTTGGCCTTAACTTTCCCCCTGCTTTATGAGCTCAAACACACACTGAATTGTCAGTCAGAGTTTGTCAGAGAGCCAAGCATACTGGAGCGTCCCAGTGTGAGCTGTCACCGAGGTTCGTAGGGGAAAACGATGAGGCCTGGATGGACAATCTGCTTATTGTGGGTACCTGTTTGTGCTGTAACAACACTTGAGTCTTGTGGTTTATCACTTTCTAAGCGGTCCATTCATCCTTGCTGTCCAAACCCCTCTCATTAGCTGCAGGCCTCATTCCTCTGGTTGGAGGGAGGTGTCAGGTCCTGATGATGGGCTGCACCTTTGACAAAATGCTATTCATCATGTCGGAGTATGTGTCTGTTTTCACAACTAGAACCTGTTAGAGCAAGAAGTGAAGCGATTCCAATCTCAGACATGTAAAACGTACATGTACATGTGTCTGCTCGCACGTACGTAGTATGTGCTTGTGTGTAGTTTAGCGTTTCATCTTCTCCTCAGCCCCGAGATAAACTGTTCACGCAGCCATTCTCAATCTGCTGGAGAACAGAGGAGAGATGAGTGGCCAGGCTTTTCATTCCATCAGGGCAGGGAAATGACGGCCGGCTGGTGCCTCCTCTGTTCCTACTGCTGGGCTTCGACGCCCCTCTGATCTCTGGCCAAATATTGATCCAGTACGGATCTAGTTAGAGCCCAACTGCTGCGATCAGATGATCATGTGGTGCTTAATCTGACTCAAGTTCCTGAATGCAAGAATGAATGAAATTTTTGTCTTAATTCAGAGTTTTTTGATGTGGAAAATGTGCCTAAAATATCAGCATGTTTTCAATTCTTTATGGGCCGTGACTACAGAATATTTTCACTTCTAATTAATGTCTATTATTTAACTAAGTCACCTTTATGTGTGTATTAGGAGTGTGTGAATTTTATCCAACATGAATTTGATTGCGATTATTTCACTGATGATTACATGCAACATAAAATCTCACCCACAATTTGATTCAATTAATTTTGATACTTGCAAAAGGTACATCACAAACGCAGATTGTAAAATGCTGCTTAAGGCGTTCAGCCAACATAATGAGACGCTACACTAAACCTCTATTTTTTAAGGAGTGACATTTATTTTTAAGATCAGATTTTAGTCTCTAACAGCAGCTCAGTGTGTCGAAATTATATTTTCATTATCAACACCTTCTTGTAGGAAACTTTTCCTCCTATTTGGCTCACAAATTTATTTTTATTTAGTTAGTTTAAATGGGGGCATTGTATTTCTTAATTACAGAAACAAGTCAGGTGAAATGTTTTTTTTTTATGACAAAGTATGTGATTTTAATTTTTGAATTTAATTGATTAAAACTTTCCAAATGGATGCAAAGTATTTTATTTTTTCAAGCCAAATGTACCAAATTATTGCAAATGCCACCCAGGCAGAATGAAAACATCCACTATCATTTTCTAAAGCATCTTATTTTGTTTTAAGCCTTCAAGGTATTGCACTTTTGGTGATATTAAAACTGGGAGACGTGATTTTATTAACTTCACCGAGGTCTTATTTTTGTAAGACACCAGTTTAATTTGCCGAGTATTTAATCTTTTTCTGTGTGTAAATGGAAGACTCCTGTTTGCTGTTTCCTTTTTAAGCACAGTGCAGAAATGAAGTCTTGTCATAATTAGTCTGGGGGAACAGGCAGGCTGTTGTTATGGCTCCTGAGCAGTAAAAAAAAGCAGTTTTATTTTAGACACAGTCTCAATGGTCTTGTTTACCTTTTTACCCATTTTTGAAAGAAAACCCTGGAGGCTAATGCACCCCAGTGTCTGTCATAGT
Source organism: Epinephelus lanceolatus (assembly GCF_041903045.1). Taxonomy (NCBI): domain Eukaryota; kingdom Metazoa; phylum Chordata; class Actinopteri; order Perciformes; family Serranidae; genus Epinephelus; species Epinephelus lanceolatus. The sequence continues at coordinate 34,145,461 of NC_135754.1, read as the reverse complement.
ATTGTACATGACTGTTTCGCAGGTGGGATCTAGACTCTCCTGGATTCCCTCTGCTAAAGTTCAGATTATACAGTTTTAACCTTATTATTTTAGTCGCCACTGGAAGGGATCGAGGCCACGTGTAATTGCCGTTCAAATCATTTAAATGGTTGTTCTAATGTTAATAACATGAGACAAACGGTGCACTCAGATCAAATAAAAGTGAGATTGGTGCTTCATCCTGCTTCGTTTACTTGTCCTTGGACCCCTCGGAGACTCACGGTTGTTTATTTGTTCATTTTGGGTTGCAGGAGTACAACATTCACGGCTGGTGGGTCGGCGAGCTGAATGGCGCTGTGGGTATCGTCCCCAAGGATTTCCTGCACCCTGCCTACATCCTCTGAGCTCCAACAGGTACCGAGGCACTCTCTTATCATCAGCATTATGGACCATTACAGTGGCCTAATACACAGAAACAGTCCCCCTGGTACTCATCCAGATTGCCATTGAGGTATATTCAGTCGTTGACCTGCCATTTATGGCATCTGCTGGCTGGAAGAAGTACTGCATAAAGCCATCCGAGCAGGGCAATGGGTGAGAATAAATATGTGCAGCAAACGCATGATTACAGCGTCGGTTGTCCTATTTAAGAAAATGATTCCCTAATACTGTTAGATAAGCACAGCTCAGAATGAATCCTGAATTATTAATGCATGTTTCTCTGATAGTGTGCTTATTTATTTATTTTTATACATATACTTACATACTTTTTTTTTTTTTTTTTACAGTGTTGCTGCTGACACATCCGGCCATGAATTTCACAGACCGCTCATCAGATAATCTTTTGTCATTGGAAAAATGAGACTGTAAGTTATATCATGTAAATCTGTCGCGGTGATAATTATTCCTGTACACTATGGACTATTTGTACAGGTCTTATCTACAATATTAATATGCAAACTAAAGCTAAAACAATTAGTCGATCAATCAGTTAGGTCTCTGTCAGAAAATTAAGCACCAGCTACTTTAATAATTGATTAATGATTTCAGTAATTTTCCAACAAAAGCCTCTCAGACGTGGTTTGGTGCTTTTCTTTGTTTTATATCATTATAAATTAAATATATTTGTGTTTTTGACTGCACATTTGACAAGAAAGTAATTTAAGGGGACGTCACTGGGCTGTGGTAAATAATGATGGGATTTTTTCAGACTGTTTGTTTTAATTTTTCATGGATTGATTATTCAGAAGATTAACTAACAGGATGATGAATAATGAAATTATATTATAATTATTGTCGACTGATACATTTATAAATTCACTGGTTAAAATGAGCAATAAATAACCATTCGTTTTCTTTTGTTTCATCCCTGACTTACATTTTAATAAGCTGCAGATGTTATGTACAATATGTAAAATATTTTAAAGCTGCACTGTATATTTCACACCTAAATCCCCCAAAGTAGTAACAGCCTTTACTGCCTGTCTCTGATGTTCGGTTGAAATGATGTGTGGTTATTAAACTGCTTTATTTTTAGCCACTGGGTGGCAGGATTGCTCCAGTATCTTGTCTTGAAGGCATGAGATGTGTTTGGTTGGACACAGAAACCACAAACAGTCACATGTAACACAGTAAAGAAGAAAAACTATTTATTTGAAATAAAATTAGATTTACATGGACACAGTCACTCAGGTTGTTATCACTGCCCTTGTAGATCCACGTTATAAAATTGAGGTCTCCTCCGAAGCTGGAACATTCTTTAAAAAAATGTTTTTGAAAGCAACTTGTCAAAAAAAACAAACCAAAAAAAACCCCAACTTGTATTCATTTACAATATAAAAAAGCTAAACCCAGTACTCTACAATCCTCCTACCAGATCCCACGGCTGTGACACGGGACAAGTGACTCATGAAGCTTTCTGTTGTGCAACGGCACAGTAATCTCTGGGTCCCTTCTTTAAATGGACCAAAATAATTAGAATCACAAGCAGCAGCTGTAGTGTGAGGAAAAAATGTCAAGGTCAAACTGCAGCCACGTTAAAGACAAACTGGAATTAAAGGTCGACTGTGTAGGATTCAGTGGCATTTAGCAGTGAGGTTACAGAACTGAGACCTCTCCTGTGTGGGCGACGCAAAACTCAAATTGCCCTGTCTAAAGCCAGTGTTTGGGTTTCTCCATTTTGGGCTAATGTAAAACAACATGGATGACTCCGCGGAGGAGGACCTGCTCTGTTTGTAGATATTAGGATTCTAATTTTCTGGTGATTATACACTCATGAAAACACAATTATGGATATTATATTCCATTTCTGCCAACAGATCCCAAATCCTAAACACTGGACTTTTCGGACTGTGCCCACAGAAGTATACTTTGTTTAAATGTAGTGATTCACAAAGAAAAATGGTAGTTATTTAGAACATGAACTCAATAATCTGGAGAAACTACATGTAAACTGTGCACCAGACTGACGATAAAGCTTAGTATATGTAAACCATGGTGTTTCCTCTTTCGGGAGTTTTGAGCTTCAAAAAAAAAAAATCAAGTAACAGCAGAAAGTGTTACTGAAATTACAAGAATGCACATTATCACATTATTATTACACCACTGTAAAGGTGCCGGTGTGTCCATTGCACAGAGGTTCCAATTCTTATTCTGATCATTTATTATAATGACATAAAATACAATGAACATAACCAAATTTCGTGGGCTGAACAATTCGTTCTTTACTCTCTCTCCCTGCCTGTAAAACAATTTGTTGAGAACATCGTGTGCCACTCATTAGATGTACGCTTGGCCTCAATCCAAACATGTTACTTAACCAAACTGATGTAAATCTGTGATACTGAGTTCTGTTTCATCTGTAGACAAATCAAGCCAGCTAGAGTTACTATGCATCATAACAGGATGTGACGATTATAACAGGATTTTCGAGATGTTTAAGAACAGCCACTTTTTAAACTTGCAATATTGGGATTAGATAGGACGCAGTTAAAATATGCAGGGTTTTTATGGGTTTCACATTAAGTGAGGCTGTAAATAAGAGTGATAATGGCTGTGTGTGATTCTCCAGTGACTGTAAGGATAGATTCAGACTGTTTTTGGTTGCTGTAATTGTTTCTACCGTCCATACTGGCTGTGAGGAGATCTTGTCCAGACCTCAATGTTTGTAGACTTGTCTGCGTCAGACTACTGAAACTTCATTTTAGCTTATGCTGAACATTTTTGACCAGAATTTGGTTTTCTTCATAGAGAAGGTATCTCTTGACGGTCAGTATGGACAGTGGGATCAATTAAAGCAACCAAAGTGTCTTTTAAAGTACATACAGTGTCAATATAGTCTGAAACAAAATGTGAATCTTTCCTTTAATTCAAGTGTATATTCTTTCCATATTTTGGACCAGTTCTCCCACAAAGTAACGCCTAGGTTTCAGAGCAGTCACATTAAACTTAAAACATTTATGAAATCACATTGTATGTTTACACAACAATAAAAACCTTTAGCTCTTTATATGAGTCAACGCCATGATGATGCTGTTGTGAACGTGAGCACCCTCTGCTGTTCCTGAAAAGCCAATCATCATCATCCTCAGAGGATAAAATCAGTGCCTATGTTTAGTTTACCTGAGTGTAAATGAAGATGCACATTTTAAAATGGAATACTATTTTTAAAAGCAAAAGTTAGACCTATAACATGTGTGACAGACCGGATCATCTGCGCTGTGAAGACTGTAAATAATGAGCAGACTTTTTATGCATCTTGTTGATGTGTATGTGTGTGTGTGTGTGTGTGTGTGTGTGTGATCGAATGTGTCTTTGGCAGACGACAACTTCCACTATCCATTTTCTGGGTTCTGCGATGTGGTGCCATTCAGCTGTCACTAATGTACCTCCACCTCATGAGTCTCCTCTGAGGCGTCCAAAGACAGCAAGGACAAGGTTTCCTGCTCTGTGCATTTACTATCAGCCAAGCCAGGCGTGCAGCTTCTCTCTAAGATTCTAAAGTCACTATTTTCAGTCAAATCTCCACTGGTTACAGTCGAGTTAAGGTCCAGAGATTTACTAAAGTCACTGATGTCAGTTATGTATTGCACGTCTTTGTCCTCCTGGGCGGATATGTCCTGTTTTTCCACAGGGCATCCATTCATGTGTAGGTCTAAAATGTTTCTGCTGGAGACTTTTACTTCTGACCAGTGAGTGACCTCCTCAGGAGACGTCTTCATGTAGCCGTTTGCAGCCTGGAAAGAGTCCTCGGTCTCGTCACACACGCTTTCTTCATCGCTGACCTTGACGATGCTCTCATTGGAAGATGAGTGGCTATCCTCGTTGCTGTCATCTTTGGTCCTGACCACATCCACTTCCTGTCCGACTTGGTCCATTTGTTCAACAATGTCTTCTTCATGGATTTCTGACTCAAGTGTCGTCTCCTCTTTGCTCTCAGATTCATCACTTTTTTCGTCGTCTGGTTCTTTCTGTCCGTCTGAGCTCTTAAACTCCTCTGGACAGCTGACATCTTCAGCGTGAACCTCGGAGCTAACAATGTGGTCATGACCATTAACTTCAGAGATTGCATGAATTTCTAAAACCTGCTTCTCAGAGCAGACAACGTCAAGAAGCTCCTGCTGAGATCCAGCTTCACTTTCTGGTCCCTGTTCCTTAAAATCTAAAGTTACTACAGAATTTACACATTTTTCTGGCTCACAGTCAAACTTCTCTATTTTTGCCTCTTCAGAACTTTCAGCCTTCTCCTCTGTGTCTGAATGAGGACGACTCTGTTCTTCTGTATCTAATGTCACAGTGCTCTCCTCTCTGACTGAACACTCCTCCTCAAGCAAGCTGTCCACCCCACATTTCTCCTCAAAGTCAGCCCCCATGGGCGAGTGCACCTCCACTGGTGTCTGTATCTGACAGCTCCTCTGCTGGGTCTGTTCTGTAAGGCTGAGGCTCTCAGGGACATCCTGGCTGTCACCCAGGAAAAAGGTCACCTCTGACGGGGAACAGTCCTCGAAAATGGCCTCTAAGTGGTTGTTCTTCTGGAGGACCTTCACTGAGGATTTCTCCTTGTGCTCAAACTCAACTGTGTCCTTATTACAGACCTCCAATAAGTCGTCTAGAGGGTCAGGGTCGCCACAAGACAAAAGCTCAGGACAGAAGGTCTCTTTAGGTTGCATGCAGGAGGTGGGTTGATGAGGAGCTGGGCTGTGGAGTGGGCAAGAAAAACATTTACTTTAACTGACAGTAACAACAAAACAGGAACTTGCATTCTGGAAAATCTGCTTGGTCACTTTCCTGCAGAGCACTGAGAGATACCACTCTCATGTCTGTGTTCGTATGAAGCTACAGCCGGCAGCTTTAACTTTGCGTACAGACTGAAAATGGCTAGTCTGGCTCTGTCTGACTACAACGCCTAGCAACACCTCTAAAGCTCAATAATGAATACTCGGTAATTTAATTATTCTGTACAAATACAGAAGTGTGGAAACCGCAAGGTTTTATTTTAGAGGGGATTGTGTGTTGGACTATTTCTTGGCCAGGCAGGTGGTAGTGGTGTATTCGTCATCTTCTGACAGAGCCAGATTAACTGTTTCCCCTTTTTTCCGTTAGTTGCACTAAACTAAGCTAACTGGCTTCATAAAGCTTCATATTAACTGTAATGATATTAAAGTGGAAACAATATTCTATCAAACTCTTGTCAAAAAAGCATTGATTTCTTTACTTCAATACATAGTGCTTAATCCTTGAAAATATGCAGCACATTTTAGATTTTTTCATATCAACTATAGAATGACAGACACAGTAAGAATACACTTCAGTAGAAGAGAAAATGCAAAGGTAACAGTTTTTTTGCCACATTACATCAGTAGTTTAGATCCCTCATACCTCTCCATGGACTCATACGAAACGGTCAAACTCGGTTCTTTGATGGAGTCGTCCTCCAGAGCCTGAGCAAGGCCCCGATTGGACGAGGCGTAGGTGAGGATGGCCTCCGTCACAGTGTACGGAGTGTGGCCCTGCACACAGTCCTGGATGTGACCGACTGGCAGCTGAGTCTGCAGGAAGAGGTGGAGCTGGCTGTCTGACAGACATACTGTCATGTTCACCACGCTGCCAGGACAAAAGGTAATAGTTACCTCTCACAGTAGCTTGCATTACAAAACTGTAATTTATCACAGCAGATGAGATTTTTTTTTTTTTTGAAGAACTGACCTGTCCAAAAAGGCCTGAAGTCCTTTCCTTCTCCTCTCCAGGAAGTCCTCATTGCTGAAGGAGAAGAAGGATTTTCCTGGAAGGTCTGGGACTGGCCTACAAGGATGAAAAGTAACCATGTTTGTAGATATTTGCCACAATAAATATGACCCAGAAATGCCACGTGGGTGAACTTCAGAAAAGGATGATGCATGCAGGCAAATTTGTGTCAACTATGCGTTTCTCTTTTACCACAATTGCGTAAGAAAGGACATTAAAAGAAGCTAAAAATAGGACAAGCCGGTCACTTTTCACAACTTACACCAAACCAGCGTTCTTCTGAAGCTTCTTCTTGAGCCATTCAAATTCACTGTAGCGCCGACGCACGCAGGACGTCTTCGCCGTGAAGGCTTTACTGTTGGTCTGGAAATTAAAAAAAACATACATATTAGAGTCAACAATACTGGATTAACTTTTCTAACTTCACAACAGAAACACTGTCAGTGGGTCCCTTTTTATTTCCTGTTGGGATGTTTGTCAGTGCAGTAACTGACATGAAGCTATTCAATAGGTTCCTCCGTAGCTGACAGGAAGTAAACAGGGACCAAAGCTGTTCCCCTGACAACAGAATAGCCATGAAAGGATCTGTACAAACAGACAGTGTAAAATCCCATTAAAGGGTAGCCTGGCAATATTTTACATTCTTCCTATTGTCAACAAATCCCAAGAAAGAAGACCAAAACCAAAATGACTTTTAGAAGCTAATATATTTTCTTCCTCTGTGTCATAGTGCTCCAATTTTGACAAAAAACTTGACAGACAGCGTCCAACAGGAGCCCCAAATATGGATTAATCCACAGCTGAAAATAGTCCCCACAAATGCACTACATCTTCCTGTTGGATAAAAACTACAGTGCGCAGCTTTTTAAGCAAAATACTGAACCTTAATTTAAACTCAAACAAAATATGTGTGACCAGTTTTGAAAGATTTACATATTCAAGAGAAACCAGTTATGGACATGGTGCTTGGTTACCCATTAATTATCCTTTAATTCTAAAATTGTATTACAATATTATTACATTGTATTTGATGTATTACAGTGTATTCACATTTGTTCTTTCAAATTTGGTGACGAATGTAACTGGAATGACTCTGCTGTTGACTTTTTGGCAGAACTAAAACGTTATCACGTCAGATTTGTTCCAGTAATGTGTGACACAGTCAACTGATTTGCACCACAAGCTCTCTTCTGACCGCTCGTAATCAATTACAAGAAGTGTTGGTTAAGTTCTCATCATCAAAAACAAACTCCATCAGAAGGTGAAAGTCCTCAGAAACATCACTTCTTCATTATGCATCCGTTTCCATCAGTCAGTTCATTTAAAGCCACAGTGCAATGAGTTGGTGGGAAAGTCAAGAAAAAGTACTTCCACCACAACCAACTATTCTGATAATAGAATAATTGTTTTAGTGGTTTCTCAAGCAAAAATACCAAACATTTGCTGGTTCCTGCTTCTCATACCTGAGTACACAATGCTTTTCTTTGTCTTATATGATGGTAAACACAATATATATGAGTTTGAGACTGATGGTTGGGCAAAACAAGATGATGTGCCTTTTGGCTATGGGAAATTATAACAGGAATTTTCACTTTTTAACACTTCATAGACAAAATAATTCATCAGTTTACTGAGAAACTAATCTGCAGGATAACTGATATTGAATATAATTGTTGGCTGCAGCCCAACATGTTGTACTGTGAAGAGCAATCAGACATTGAGCCATGTTTGGGTGTCTTTTTTAGGAGTTTTAAAATAGTCTATATAAGTAAGTGTTTAGGTTAAAAATGTAAGGCCTAGTCCACACATACACAGGATTTGTTTATGTAGTTTTTTGTATACGTTTTTAGCCTTTCATCCACACACAAACTGCATCTTAAGTAACTTGAAACAGATCTTTTGTAACACTACTTCCAGGGCGAAGATTTTCAGAAGCTCTGTTTTCAATGTTGACGTCTAGACTGAAAAACTGAGTTTTTACCTTGTGATATCTGCGTGTGCAAAGTTATCTCCTTTATGAAATCTCACAAATGAGGTGACATTTTGTGCAGTGGGAGACGTGGCCAAAATAGTGGTGTTTCTAGTCTGTTTACATCTAAACATACAGTTACTCTACTCTTATATTTAGGAAAACAAGCATCAGAATAAGCTACCAAGGTCACTGCTGCAGGTAGCCCTCTAGCCGTCTAGCTTCTGATTGGCCAACATCATCTTCACTTTTGGATGATCGGGTTAAATCTCCACTCGTTGGTTTAGCATTTCAGTTTTGTTTTTGTTGGGTTTTTTTTAAACAGTCCCTGTGTGGTCAGGTTTTTTTTTTTTTTGAGAACTAGGGAGGAAAACCCATGTTTTAAAACTACCAGTGAACTAGGCCTTACACAACAGCTGAAATAGTTACTTGTGCAGGTTTAGTGATAGGTGACAAAGGCAGTGAGAAGATAAGAAATCTAGAAAAGCTATTTTCTGGAATTCTAATAATAACATTGAGTACATTTTTGGGAATCACTTTAACCTGTGGAAAAAAACAACAGCATATCAACGACAAACAAAATGATGAAAGATCATGTGAGGTCAGGTGATCTGAGCCAATTTCATGAGTCAACACCCTCATAGCACATCCGTCTGGGCTTGGAGCCTTGCTGCTGACACAGCATTCCTCAACACACAGGCTGCTGCCCAGACAACAGCATCAACTCCTGTCCAAACAAAATGTAAGGAATCCATGCTGCTGCAAACACAGAGGTTTACAGAGACTGGAGTTTGGTTAAACTCAAATTGAAAGGGTCTCAAAAGTCTTATGGGATTAGTATGTGAAGCTCCAGGCTGTCTAAATCTCCTGTTACCTTTTGAAAGTATTTTGTTGTATGAGACAGGTTTAATAGTTTAAAACTACTAGCAATTCTTATCAGGCGAGTATCATCAAATATTCTTTTTTTTAGGGTGAGGCTACTTTATTTGTGTAGCACCTTTAAACCACAAATAGTCCTCAATGTCTTTCATCTGCGTTCAATCGCATTAGAAGTCAACAACTTCACTTGTTTTCTAATTATACTGGTGATTATCTTCCAGAAATAATTTCAGAAAATAGCAAAAAATGCACCTCTCAATCTTCCATACCTCAACATATTGCCATCAGATGTCTGGCCAACAGTCCAGAACTTAAAAATACTCAATTTGCAATTAAATTAAACAACAAAAAAACAGCAAATCCTCACATGGAGAGAAGCTGAACCCACAAAATGTTTGACATTTCTGCTTGAAAACTGAGCTCAGCTCCCAAGTAGATCACGCTAAAATGACCGGATATATACTAGTGTAAATGTTAATACTCACATGTAGAAATATTTTATAATCCACATAGGAATTCCAGGAGCCTTCGTTGTGCATGCGGGGATCTTGGACCCGCACTGCAACAAATTCCTAAAAGGACACAAACAAAGTCACTGTTTTGCAAGCTTAAATAAAAACTGGTGTTTGTGTGTTTTGCTCAAACCAACAGATTGAGATCAGTACAGTAGATAAGCGTGCAGACACGACACATGCTACCACACATGGACCAACAAATTCCCCCGGGGATTAATAAAGTATTTCTGATTCTGATTCTGATCTCTTCAAAGAGAGGAAGTTCCTCAAATGTTTGTAAACTCATCAATGGAAGTTTTGTTCTTTGACATTTATGTGAAATTTTTAAAAGAGAAGAGAACTGACATTAGAAATTACTATTTAGATTTAGTGTAGAAAAAGAAAGACAGGGGGGTTACTTACATCCTCTTCTTGATTGCTGATCATCCTACTGAGTGCTGCACTGCAACGAAAGAAGAAATCAATGAGGAGGAAATTTAAAAAGATCAAACTGCATGTCTTCTATAGTGTTGTCATGAGCTGATGACTCATCCAACAAAAGAGAAGCTGGTCAGCGAAAAAACACTGAGTCACACTAGCATGCATCTCTCTATGTCATTAAGGTGTTATGGCTGGTGATTCAGACTCTAAAGAGCTTTTTTAAAGAGTTTAAAGCAAAGTGACCTCCTCTGGACTTATAGTAGTGTGTTGAGTCTCTTTGCTGCTTTGTAAAATCCTCCATAAGAAGCCAATAACCCAGATACTTTACAGCTGGTAGGCCAAGATTCCTTTAAACTAGTGTCAGTCTAGCACACCCATAAAAATAAGCCTGCTAAAAGAAAAACATACCAATAATCAGGAGTGGCACACCAGTGAGGACTGATGTCACCCATTAGGGCTGCAACTAACAATTATTTTGATTATTGAGTGATCTGTTGACTGTCTTCTTGAATTATCAATTAGTTATTTGCTATAAAATGTCACAAAACACAAAGAAACGTCCATGGTAATGTCTCTAAAGTGCAATTTTGTCTTGACTCCAGCTGCCCCGAAAATACTTCAATAAATTTGCAATGATATGAAGAGAGACAAACACGTAGGACAGGCATGTATCAATTATAGCTTATGCGAATTCATAATAGAGTCATTTGCAGACTATTTTGATTAATCAATTAGTTGTTCACTATAAGATGTCAAAAGATAGAAAGAAATATCAAAGATGATGTCTCACAATCGCCTTTTTGTCTGACTACAGCCCCTCCAAAAATGAATAAATAGCAAAGATATAAAAAGAGAGGCTAAAACAAATTATTTTCATTACTGAGTAACCTGCAGGATGTTTTTTTTTTTATTAATCAATAAGTTCTTTACTCTAAATTATCAGAAAATATAAAGAAATGTGCGAGGTGATGTCTCCAAATTAGTCTTTAGTTTGACTATACCATAAGCACATATATTTTTAATATTAACACAAAATCCTCACATTTGAGAACTGATAATCAACTGAAAATACATAGATTTCAGACGGTGTTGCTGATCAATAACACACAGAAACTAACTTCCATCACCACGTTTCTTCCTCTAACTTCACAGCTACTCAACATCAAAACGAACAATGTGTTCTAGCTGGTGGGTGTTTCCTCATTTAGTGTTTTATGTCCTAAATTTGTTTAAATTTCATAAATAACTGTCAGAAACTGCCAGAATTTAACAGCTTGTGGGCAATATTTATTATCCAGTCTACTTGTAGGGTGTAAAGAAACTCAAAGTAACATAAATATAAAATAAGATGGAGAGAGGGTACACAGTTTATGGTTTAAACCCCCCAACTACTCCACATGTCATGTCATGTAATAAAAGCTACCGACTTCCCAAACACTAACGTAAACCAGCTGTCTGACCCGAATAATCACCACTTCTAAACAATCTAACGTTAGCTAACTTACAGAAAACAAATGCTAACCTAAATGCTAATCCTAGCCAACAACTACTTACTTTCATCGGGGAAAATGTCGGCCGATGTGGCAACGTTAGTCTCCAGCCGGCTGTGGTCGGTGTGGCCCCGCTGCTTGATGTTCTTCTTTTATTGAACTACAAATTCCTCAAATAAGGAGGCTTGTTGTTTTTTCCGAACAGCTCCTTTCTCCATTTCGCAAGTCATAAGCAGGCGTCAACCGCCGCAACGTCACGCTGTGACGTTACAGCTTCCGGTACGTTATTTTCTTTTCCTACCCGCTTTGAGCTAAGTCCCGCCCTGCTGTGCTGTGATTGGTTAGTAACATCGGCTGGATGTGATCATTGGGTGAGAGCAGCGAGCCTACACCGGAATGGGAAGTATATATTATAAATTATTATTTTATTTTATTTTACTGCATTTCAGTCTATATCTTGTTGTTTTACTTTATTTTATTCAGTGTTGTTTTTATTTTATTTTACTTATTTATGTATTTTTTCAGTAAGCAAAAATAATTTGACATTCACAAAAGTAAATTCTATGAAGAAAACCTGTATTTTAAGTTTTTATAAATTAAATGCCACAATACATGCAAACTATTCAGCACTAGACAAACCCTTAAAGACAAAATAAATTTTATTATTTTTTTATTTATTATCTGAATCCTTTCATTTTCATCACATAATTTTTATATAGGTCTGTTGTTTGGCACTCTTTTTGCAAAAACTAAAATGTAAAAATAAAGAAATAATAAATAAAAATAAACAAAAAAAAAAGATTCTGAAATGGCTAGCTGAAATAGAGAGATAGAGAGAGATGTAGAGCACAAGAACTGCACCTTGTAATATAAATTTTGTATATTAATAATAATGATATTTTCCATTTTTGTGTAAAGAAAATTGTGCAGTAATTTATTACAAAATAGGAAAAACACTGATACTTCTGAAGGGCATATGTCAAGATAATAACAATTACCTTTTTCCTTTTTTTAAAAATGGTATTTTAATGCAACTGCTTAAATATTAAATAGTTTTTGCCTATTTTTTAATCTTGGACATCTCTCAACCCTTTTTGCCCCCATTTGTCTCCATTGAAACACACAGTTCAAGATTAAGTGTTAAATGTTAACTGAACAAAGATTATGTGATTATATTATAAACACATTTACTTAGAAGCAAATGTTCATAAATAAAAGATTGTATAATAATATAAGGATTGAAAATACCTTTGTATTTTGTGTTATTATGACATTATCGTCAACGTCAGTTGTGTAACTCGTGTTGCTGGCGGAACATGCCGGGTAACGACCACCAGCCAATCACAGCGCAGCAGGGCGGGACTTGGCGCAAAGCGGGTGGGAAAAATGCACTGTTACGTGAGCGTCAGTTTGGTAAGCATGAGGCGCATACTCAGTGCGAATTTATTATTGAGGCAGTTTAGTGTATTTGGTCGAAACCCTCCGCTACATGCCTCCGTGACAGCGGCTCAACAACGCGTCTGTGCTCTGAACCTCTGCAGGAAGTCAACGAGTGACCGCACAAACATGGACCTGAGCAACATGAGGAAGAAATACAAAGGAGATGAGGAGGTGAGCGGCATGCAGAAGGCTGTGTTAGAAGGAAAGACATTGAGTGATATAACCAACTCCACTGTCTGGTGTGTGTAACTGCAAGGTTATAATGACATCACCTTTGATCCAGTGTCAGGTGTGCGAATACTGCACCGTGCACCGTTTATAATCAGACTGGTTGCCTTGATTACAGTGTGTGATACAGCAGGGTTCTGTTTTAATGCTCCCCAGATGTTTCAGACCTTGACTTTGACTTTTGGCATTCAAGGCCTGCTTGAGGTATATGTCAGAATATCTGTATTTTTCAGTGCTGGAGGAAGCATTCAGATCCTTTACTTGAGTAAAAGCACTAAAACCTCACTGTGAAAATGCTCCACTGCAAGTATAAGTCCTGCATGTCAAACCCTGTCAGTGTTTTCCTGTTATACCTGATGCAATTGCATGATTATCACTGCTGCATTAATGAGTGTGTTGCATTTTACTGCTGTAGATGTTCACACTTGTGCTCATTTAACTTCATATCCTGTTGGGTAGTTCAGTCTACAGCAATGCATCATGGTCTTTAAGATCATCAAATATTTGTGCTGTGGCTGTACATTCAGCATCAACACATCTGGAGACACGTGGTTTTCGCTGGACAGAAAGGGGTTGAAAAATTGTATAATCTGTAAATTTGTAGTACAATATTTGGAACAGAGGTATAAAGTTGCATAAATGCTAAGTACCTCAAATTATTACCTCAGGACGGTACTTGATTGATGATGTTGTTGACAGTGTTTCGAGGAGAGTCAGCTGGTATCTCTGGACCCAATCAAACAGTTTGGAAACTGGTTCGATGACGCCACAAAGTGCCCTGAAATCGGAGAGGCCAACGCCATGTGCATCGCCACAGCCACCAAGTAAGCAACGCTGCCTCTTGAAATTAAATTTCTTTTTTAGTTGTTCACTTATGTCAACTTTATATGTGTCTGTCTGCACAGAGATGGACGTCCATCTGCTCGTATGGTCCTCCTGAAAGGTTACAGCAATGAGGGTTTCCGGTTCTTCACCAACTACGAGAGCAGGAAGGGTTCTGAGCTGGTGAGTGACTGCTTCTGTCTGATTGTCTCACAGCAGCCGTTCAGGCTCTCTGTGACCTCATGTGACCTTAAAATGGCGGCTGTCAAACCAGCTTTTTCTGAGGCTGACACTGTTTATTTATTTTCCCTTCCTGAGGTTTACAGTCCTCACTGTGTGGATTCTTGCTGCATCAGATGTAAATATTGTCGAATGATTTAATATTGCTTTGAGCAGATACCAAACACAATAGTGCTGAAACCATGAGTCAAGTCATTGAGTTAAGTCCATTTCCAGTTTCTCAAAAGCTGCTTTTCTTGGTTTTAACTGTCCCACGATCGAGGCTGGTGGTAAAGGAGATCATGCCTTTGTGGTAGCAAAGCTTTGGAAGAGCCTTCCACTCTCAATTAAATCCTCCCCCTCCACTGACACTTATAAGACAAATCTTATAATGTACATGTGTTCAATGGCCTTTGACTGCTCGTAGAGGTTTTAATATTTTATAATATATATATTTTTTAATGTATGTAATTGTTCTTACTAGTGTTGTTCTGTTTATTTATTTGTGTAAATGTTATATTTCTGTATATTGTGTGTCATTCTTTTAATTTGTAAGGCACTTGGGTCAACTGCGGTGGTTCTTAAACGTGCCATATAAACGGGGCGTCGGTGGCTTAGTGGCTGCACGTCAAACCCCCTTCACGCCTACCTGTCCCGTCAATTAAAGCCAAAAACTGCCCCAAAATTAGCACCATCCACCAGCTGAATGTTTGTAAAATATGCATGTGTTGGTAGATTTGCTTCACTTACCACCCAGAAAACAATGGTAGTCTATTGAATGACTGGTAAGATTTGAACACTGGTCAAAAAATAATAATTTAGCACCCTGCTATATGAGTAAAATACTGAATATGTTTTATACCAAAGCTTTGTCCGACAGATTAAAATTAATCTGACTAATTTATACTAACAAATTAATCTGCTCAATATTCTTTAATAATTCCATAGTTTTTGTGTTTGTCTTCATGAGTAGATTTTGTAAAATATTTAATTATTTTATGAATTTCTTTGAGATGCTGTTCTAAAGTTAGGTTTACAGCTGGACTGATATTTACTCACTCAATTATTTACACAATCTAAAGAAAGTTGATCAGCAACATTTTGGAAATTATTTAATTGTTAAAGGAAATATTTGTAGGTCATCTCTGATAATAAACTGAATATCTTTGGGTTTTAGTTTGACTGTGGAACCTTCTGATGGACATTTTTCACAGTTTTGTGACATTTTATGCACCAAACGATCAATCAATTAATTAAGAAAATAACTGGAAGATCAATCAATAATAAAAATAACTGTCAGTTGCAGCCCTTGTGTGTATAGTCTAGGTGGACTTGTTGTTTGATCCTTCAGTCTTGAACTTATCTTGTCTTATGACTTGTTTTTATCGCCCATTAATTTTCTCCTACAGTCAGGTTTCTATTTTATTGTATGGATTGTATTTTATTTATTTATTACATCAGTTATTGATGATGTTATTTCCCTTGTGTGATTGTAATTCAGCTCCTTCAGTGATAACTTGTTGCAGTCTGTGCAGCTCGAGTACAAAGTACTGTATTTTTAATATTCAGTATTTTATGCACTGGTGTCTGTTCTCTTTCCACAGGAGAGTAATCCATACGCATGTCTGGTTTTCTACTGGGAACCCATCAACAGACAGGTCAGCATCTTCCATGTGCTCACCAAATTTTATCTCACTGATGATATCTTAATAGATTTCCCCTCAAAAACTTTTTGTCTAAATTTTATGTTTGATATGTAGATTCGCATTGAAGGCACCGTGGAGCGAATCCCCTTCCAGAGCTCCTGTGACTACTTCCACTCCCGGCCGAAGAGCAGCCAGATCGGGGCTGTCGTGAGCCGACAAAGCACACCTGTTCCCAACAGAGACGTAAGAACCGAAACTATACTGCGTCATTTATGGATATACGTCCATGTTCAAATCACAATCTTCACTGTCTTTTCTTTTTAGTATTTAAGGCAGAAAAATGCAGAACTGGAGGAGAAGTACAAAGACACAGAGGTGCCGATGCCTGACTATTGGTGAGCATCACGTTTTATTCTTCGCATCAAATCAGACTATAAAATCTTAAAATTGTGGAAAAGATGAAGAAGCTTTGGCACATTTTCTTGCAGGTTTCCCTGGGTCGTATTGAAAGCAATTGTCCCCCATTTTCTACGTATTCACTTCCTTGCTTCCTTGGTCTAAAAACATAGTGAACAGTGAGAAAAGCCTGTTACGATACTGTAGAGCAACAATTCTCTACTCTAACATACAGCGCTGTGGAGAAAGGTCTGGCTACGCAAGACTGTCTGGCACGTAGAGCTGACTCTGATCAAACACAAAGTTGCAGCCATGACAGTAGAAAACACTTCAAATACGTATGTTACTGCAAAGAGGCTACAGATTCAAAAATGTGGATGCTTCACACACATGGGTCCGGACAGACATGGATCTAAAGTGCACCTTCACTGGCTGACAGAGGCATACAACTTCTGTTAATACTCTCTCTGTCCTGTGTGAACAGGGGCGGCTACATCGTCAGGCCTTACCAGATTGAGTTCTGGCAGGGTCAGACCAACAGACTTCACGACCGCATCGTCTTCACCAGGCCAAAGGATGGAGAGTCCGAGCTGGGGGAGTTCCAGCACCCTGCAGAGGGAGGGTGGGTGTACCAGCGACTGTCCCCGTGAGAAGCACCTCAACTGACTTTCATATTCAGGGAAGAAAACTCATTGATGCGCTCATCTCTAGATCTCTAGGCCCTGATGCAAACCATTCGATGTTGACGACATAGGTGCTGCTGTGTGTAGGAGTCATTAACTTTATGTTCTTGATGTCAGAACACATATGGTGGATAACAGATATAACCTGACTGCACTGTACAACTTTACATTTCCAGGCATTATGAAACGAAAAGATGCTGTGTAGTTTACATAAAGGGAGCAAACTCCACCTGGTCCTGTTGAATAATGATTGACAGTTACGCTTGTTATTCAACAGTGTTTTAACCTGTAGGACACGGAGACTGTGTCTTATGTCCTGAAAAATACAATCTGTCCACTTCTAATTAGTTTACTTGTTGATACAACTTCCTGTGGTCTATTTTCAGTGTTGGAATAATTAGTAATGCTTTGATTTTACAGGTCTGTGATTTCCTAAGTTCCAAGAAAGTTTGCTAGAAATCCAGAAAGTAATTTAGAGGGCATACTCAGAGCCTGTCAGCTATTGATCTGAAGACGATTTAGCCTCTGGGGGCAATTGCCAATTTTTTAGGGGTTCCAGTGTAGCAATCGTGCCAATCATCATTTACAGTTTGATTACCAACTTGAGACAGGTCCTGACAACACGTTGGCTGATTTCTATAAACAGATATCTTCATATATATATGCAGATAAATTACTAAAAAGCCAATAAAAAGCGAAATTTATTCCAAGATTGCATTTCAGCCAATGTGTTCCACCTCTTTGCTCTCTACATGGACTGTTCACCTGCAGGCAACCAAAGCCTGCTCAACCATGTTGTGCAATGCTCCTCTACAAACAGAAACCAGAAAACATTCGATACCAAAATTCTTGTTCTGTTGCCTTCAGAGTCTGTATTCATGTGCAAATATCTGTTTATAGAGATAAATAACAGGGAAAATAGAAGATTCTGAGACAGTTGTGTTGAGTTTATGAGCAGTTATTGATTTTCAGGGCAGTTGATCCATTTAAAAAACGAATACTCCACTGCCAAATGTCCATCGGTATATCAGTTACTCACAGCAGCACATTACCTTAAATTTGTGAAGTGCACTTTGTTTTTCTCGCATGCCTTCATCGTGAACCAAGAATCCAAAAACTGGGAAAATTCTTGTTGTATTGAAGTCACAGAGGATGAAACTTAACAACAGTCAAACTCAAAACATCTATTTACAAACTCTCACATCATTCCTACAGTATCATCCATGTATGCTCGGTACTTTACAAGCACATACATTTGTGCAAAAACATCATGTTTTAAAACACCTCGGTACAAACAGTCTCATGCACGGCTGAGTCGTGTGTTTGGACATGTGCTCACGCAGAGCGACTCGAAGGTGGAAGTGTTTCACAATGTAAAGTTGAAGTGAAACTGCCTGTGTATAGGAAGTGCTGAGCATACGACTGGATAAACGAGACTTGGATTATTCTGTTTGTAAGAGAGTGTTCGCCTTTTTTGGATTCTCCGCTCAGCGTGAAGACATGCGAGAAAAAACACAGGTTTCTTTACAGATTTAACATAACGTGCTTTGAGTAACGTACAAATGTACAACAGTCATTTTGTGGGTGAAGTATTATTAAACGCAAATAAATACACTCACTTTATTAGGTACACCTGTACAATCTAATGCAGTCCAATATTTTTCTGACATAAATTCGACTTGTATGATGCTTTATGACGTAGAGGTGTTAATTCAGTGATATGTTTTAGCATTCATGTTATTTAATGTAAATAGAGAGGACAAAAATTAGGAACACCTCTCAGTATTGATAACTAGGGCTCAGTGATATCGAGAAGTTCAAATATCATAATAGTTTTGATATTGAGACGATATTGTAGGGTTGACTGTCGACTGGAAAATATTAAAACAGCTACAACAGTCTGGTAGGTTCAGAAAATAACATCTTTTTACTGTAATGCAGCTTTTTAAACCAAGAAAAGACAACACTTCAGATATTACGATACCCAAAACTTAGTCTCATGTCACAGTATTGATACAGTGTCGATATATTGCTCGGCCCTATTTACAACACTGCTTTTTTATCAATGACCTTAGTGATAAATGCATTGAATTCACACGTTTCAGACAAAAACTAAACATTATAAAGTTTGTTAAGTGGAATTTATGGCGGAGCTGTGGCATTGAGTTGCAGAAGATTGTACAGGTGTATCTAATAATAATAATAATAATAATAAAGGGACCACTGGGTGTCTTCATTCTTTATATTTGTCATGTGAAACTTAATTCTCTACGTTTGATTTAAGAAGATTTTTACATTTCTGTATGTGCACCTGACCCACTGAGCCGCTACTGAAGATGATCCTGCTTATGTGAACATTTGATTTCAAATATTTAATCAGAAGTTTATTGATCATCTGTCTCAATTTTCCTCATAAGTACGAGATAACATTCTGCTGTATAGCGTCTTTCTGAGAACTCAAAGGAAACTATAGGACCCATAAAACACAGCGTTACTAAAACCTTAACTTCATCATGGGTTGATTGTAGCAGTGCTGGTCTGACTGCCTTTTAACAATGAGATTAAAAGAGCTGCTAATTTAAATTGTGCCAACTATGATGTGTATTATGTGTCTTGTACTACATGAGATTGAAATTGTTGTTTATTTTCTTACTGCTGATTTGAATTAATGGTGGAATAGAGCCAGAAATAAAGTTTAATTTGTAACTGACGAGTGTGTGTGCGTGTTTGGCCAGCAGGTGTCAGCAGCAGCTCTACACCCGCAGACGTCAGAGATCAACAAAACAATAAGTTACAGACTCAAAGACAAACTCACGCACCAGCAGCTGATTAGTGGATTTGTCTTGAGTGATTAGAGTCCGTCTGTGAGCTGATGTAAGAAGCGCCATGTTACAAAAAGTAGGAGCACGGTGCTGCGTATCAAGTGTCGGTGTCTGCTTACTATCACCATGTCAACAAAACCAGCACACACAGGCTCAGGTGAAAACACAGACTTGTCTCGGTCACCTGAAACCAAGATTAACACACGAAGGCCCTTAAATCATTGATACGCAGGTGCAAATGATTGTGACACACCTGCTGTGGATATATCCCTGCACAAATACAAAGAACTCTTTTTATATTAACTCATCTTGGTACATTTATTATAAAGAAAACATTTTTAGTATCCACGAAACATCAAAATCAAGTCTTTATTTGCTTTGGTCATAAAAATGTAATAAAAATTGACTGTGCTTTGGTCGCACTGCACACACACATATTTCTCTCTGTGTATTGATTATGTAAGACATAAAAAAGGAGGTTTAATTCCCCCAAAAATCTACATCCATGATAATAAAAATAAAAAGTTAATTTACAATAACGTTACTGTTCATTCATAAGGATGTTTGCATGAGGTTAGGCAGATTGTGGAGATAAATAACAAGAAAATGAGACGTAATAAAAATGTCTCCAGTACTTTGTTTACTTTGTTGTGCTGATACCAGTTGTTTGTTTAGGTGTGAGTCCATTGATTCCAGTATCAACCTGGGTGTGGTGTCTGCTGCACGCTGCACGTGTACAGCCACAGGGTTGTGTTTGTGTATGTTTATCATCTAAGCTTTTACAGGTAATATATGACACGTGTGATCAAGTATGTTTTGGTGCTATTTCTCAGGTTTCTTTTTATGGTTCTCGTCACCGAGGTTGTTCTCTGCGAACAGATCTGGGTTCTCGGCCAGCGTGGCGCGGACCTTCTTCTTTTCCTTGAAGCGTCCGGAGTGGGACACCTTGACGTGGCGGCCCTTGGTGGCAGATTTATCTACAATCTTCTCCAGCCTGGCGTTGAAGTGGCTGTCCATGTGGTCTGCAGGGGGGTTGTTGCTCGAGTGCTCTTTGTTACCGGTGTTGCTGCCATACTCAGCCGGGATCTCGTACAGGACCTTGGATTCAGATTTCTTCTTGCGTGAGAAGGTCAGCTTCCACCAGCTTGGTTCAGCCATGGCACCAACACAGACTGGAGGACTGAGCTGAAGGGCACAGAGCACACACTTAGAACTGTGGAGAACAAAACTTTATTGACAATTATTATATTTACACTTGGCATTAAACATTTTATCAAGCTTAAGTTGTGTTTAATTTGCAGCCCGCAGCCCAAATCTGGCCAGCAACAAGGTGCCAGATGGCCCACTAACCATTTTCTAATCCACAATTAACTTAAATTGATTCACTGGGAATTTTTTTTGCACTTTGAATGTGAATGAGGAGCCAGAGTGCATAAAACCCCATCAAAATAGAGCTTGCTTCCTTATTTCCTTGCTGTAAAAGACACCTTAAATGCAAGTAAAGCAGTTTGAGAAGGTTCCTCCTTTGCACAGGCGTAGATTTAGGGGGGAAGCGGGGGACATGTCCCCCTCAATATTTATTATCAATGAATCTTCTCATCTTGGCCAAGCTTACGGAGATCACTGAACCCATCTGAGGGTGTGGCATTTAGTCCAGCTTGACGAAGCCAATAGCCCTTTTTAAATAGGAATTGTGCAAATTTGCAGGAAAGCCCAATCAGTCTTTTTTCAGCATTGGCAGTATAAAACCAAAATCGGGGAGTGCGGCAAAATGCCGCCTACCTACTTTTGTTTATACAGAATACGTCTTTTTCGAGGCAATGGGGGGCGTGAGCAAGTAACAAAAGGTGTAGCTCAGCGTGTGACGTAAACAGTGACGTGGGAGGGAAGCCGCGGCTGGTCAGTCCTTCGGTGATTCTCTCGTAAGCTGGCTCGTTCTTCACCGCCCCCGTCATCTGACGGTTAATGGCCTCTTCGTTTGCGAGGACAAGGAGGGCGCGCAATTCCTTGTCTCCCCAGTTGCTCATCTTTACAGTGTCTGTCAGGTTTGTGTTTCCCTCTTGCTACTAGCTGCTCGCTAATTCCTGCTATCAGCTGTTTCCTGTTTATCCACCGCCAGTGGGTCGCACATGCGGCGTCATCAACAGCTCCTCCAACAAGTCATCAACAGCCCCTCCCATTGTAGAAGGCTTCCTCGTTCTTTTTAAACCAAAATGGTTCCGCCAATATGTCTACCCTACGAGGCGGAAAATTGGGCACCTTGGATCAACTCGCCAATCCGGCTCTGTGCGTCTAAACGCTCGCAGCTTGCCGGCAAAACAGCCCAACATTTGCCGAAAATCTGGCAGTGTAAAAGGGCCTACTGTCTTTAGCGTACTGCCTGAAGCATTTGTGGCACATGTTGAGTTCATATTTATGGATTTTATGGATCAGACTGCGCATACCCGGCAGGATCGGGATCCCTGTTCAAATTTTCTGGGGTGACTCCGGTAGAGCTGCTGGTGGCCCATCTTGTCTCTTGCACTTTAGAGTCTGAAATATTTAAATCACGTGCTTTTGTCCCCTCAAAATAAAAACATTAAAGTAGCAGAGAACTTTTATTTTGACAGACTGCTAGAAGACAATGTCAGCAGTGTACGTTTCTGCAAGTCACTTTACATGTATCATTTCTTTGTCATCTGGAAGGGGAGGGTTGAAAGTCACCTAGGTGAGATGCCTGCCTAACTTAAGACCACTGTTCGAGACCAACAAACAACAAAACCACCTGTGATTTTTTGAGTCATTGCTGGTTTTCCAGCAGCTGCGCGAAAAGTTGTTAATTACAGAGAAATTGCAGTGGGTCCAGCCAGGATTGTGCCCAGAAAACCAAGTAAGCCAAAACTTATTTCCATGACCTTGACCAAGTGGTATTTGTGCCTAAAAGAGAAGTAAAAAGTTCAATGTTTCCCTCTGAGATGTAGAGAGGCAGAGATATAAGGTAGCATCAAATGGAAATAAAGAATAGAATAGAATAAAGTACCTAAAAACTGTGCCTAAACACAGCAGTTATTTAGTTACTGACCGTAACCTTAATATCGGTGTCAGCTGTCTTTAACACATGTCCTGATTTGTGTTTGATATACTGATATTATAATAATGTTTTTGTACAGCTGCATCAGAGCCATCGTCAGAGAGCAGACAGTAACTATGGCTGGCGTCTGTTCATCATCTCCGTGAGTAGCAGGTGTAACCGAGTGGGGGCAGGACACCTGACACTCTGCTCTCAGCTGATGAATTAATGAGAAACTGAAGAGTATCCTCTGTCCCTCCACCGTGAGATCTGATATGAAGTCAGAGAACAAAAAGGCCTGATGAGGAAGCAAGCTGTTGTCTTTAAAGCCAAACCAGGAGCTCGGACACACGTTATGTAACAGCAGAGTGAAGGGGAATCTGCCGTCAGCGAGACACAATGACCTCTGGATTATTCATTTGGATGATTTCAGTAACAGTAATTCACATTTATGGATTTATCATGTAGGCAGGAAGCTGTGGGGATTCTGTTTCCTGACAACAGCATTACTAAAATAACTTCCTCATGATGTCTCTGGGTCGTAAACTGGTTTATGATCCGTCGTATAAAGTATACTTAAACAGGACTTATTAACTCAAGGTCCACTTACTAGCCTTTTTCCCAGAGCTTTCAGTCAAATCTCATTGTCTTCATTAGAAGCTTGAGTTTGTTGTGAAGTTCTTGAGTAAAGATTATTTATTTATTTGTCCAACTATTTCCAATGTCAAGATTGACATCTCATATCATATTAGTTGATTAATACATTAGTCGATTTACAGAAAATTAATCAGTAACTATTTTTATAATCAAGTAATAATTTCAGAAATGTTTCGAGCAAAAATGTCCCAAAAACGTGTGTCTCATGTTATTGTAAATTTCATATTCTTGGGGTTTTGGACATTTGATGAAGTCACCTGAGGTTCTAGGGTATTATGAGAGCAGTTTTTACCCTCTTCTAATCTTTTGTTGACCAAGCGTTAAATCAGTTACACAAGATAAGAATCGCAAGAGTAATCAATAACAAAAATAACTGTTGTGTGTTCTCCCCATGTCAGCGTGGGTTTCCTCCAGGTGCTCCAGCTTCCTCCCACAGTCCAAAGCCGTGCAGGTTAATTGGTGACTCTAAATTATGCGTAAGTGTGAATGGTTGTCTGTCCTGTGGTAGTCTGGGGGATCCAGTGTGCAGGATTTAGTGGCATCCAGCAGCAAGGTTGCAGAGCTGAAACTTCTGCCATGTGCGAAGAATGTAGGAGAACACAAAAACCCAAATGGTACTATCTAGAGCCAGTGTTTGATTTGTCCGTTCTGGGCTACTGTATAAACAACATGGTGGACTCCATAGAAAAGGACCCACTCCATGTGTGCATGTAAACGGCTCATTCTAAGGGAATTAAAACACAACAGTTCTTATTTTCAGGTGATTATAAACTAATAGAAACATAGTTATAAATATTATATAACATTCCTGCCAGTTGATGTCCCTAACCCTACACACTGGACCTTTAAACGTGCAATATGTAATTTTCTGCCCGCTAGGGGTCTCAAACCAAAACAATAACAGAAGACGGAGCTGGATGGCGTCACGAAGTAGAGTGGGATCATGGGAGTTATAGTCATATAACAGATACAGATCTGACGTTCCTCACTCCGTGAAACCGAAACCGACCGTGGCAGCTCTCTTCTCATCCCAAATTCTTCTGGGATCGCTTGGTTGACCCGTACGTTTCCGTTTTACCGGGTTGTTTACCGGGACAGCTTCGGTGTCAGAAGGTGCAGCAACCGTCAATGCATAATCATGATCCATGACGAGTTAGCTTAGCCTAGCAACAGTAACGTTCATTCTCTGACGTTTCATCCGGTCTGCTTCTTCTTCTCCTTCATTTAATGGCTATGGTAACTGGAGTTACGTGGCCATTGACATGCGACCTAATGACACGGTCCGTAACTTTTATTAATATTTCGTATTTATCTGGGTTTGAAAAATTGTCGGAAACATTTCTGATAATCAAAGTACACAACTAAACAAAATATATAATATTGGTTTAGTCGTTTTTAGACATTTTTATGTGGAAAAACTACATATTATACCTTTAAAATATGAAAGAATATTAATAATTTCTTTCAAAATGTAGGCTGAAAATATTTAGAATCCTGAGCCAAATGCGAACTGAGAAACACAATACGTCACCCACGCAAAGTTACAGCTGATGAAGCAGTGTTTTTCTTTGTGCACCAATATAACTGAATTCTTTTTAAATGCATTTTGACAGAAATAAACTTCAAACTTTGAGCTGTAAATAAATATAAAGAGTGTTAAAGTGAAATTGTAGCTAGTAATCTAAATTATATGAGTTCCACAGACGCTTTATGAGGCCTGACAGGAAGCATGGAGCCACATTAATCCTCTTTGGTGTGGTCATTTTATCGTGTGGCACCTATGCAAATACACAGTCCGTGCCCTTTGCAGAGACACTCATCTCACTCTTATCTGAGCCATGTGATGTTTGGGCACCTGGCGTGAACTAGGCAGGGTTCAGGAAAGACACAGAGTAGGAAAGGACTGATTTGATGTTGTGATAGAGTTAGAATAGAAGCTCAGGGGAACATTTTATGACATAAGAGCTCTTGTGCTTTATTATTCTGGACGTAATGTGACTTCTCGGCCTCGTGTTGCTTAATTACACTCATTTCAGAGCTGTTACAGATGCTCAGGTAATAGGTAGTGTTTCTGCAGCAACCCTTTTCTTTCCCGGCTGATTTCGGCAGCATGGACGTGTTTAGTATTTAAAAAAAGACAGGTTCCTGTATAACAAATGTTTGCTGAGCATTTGCATGGTATTGTTTACTTTTTGTCGAGCAGTTTCTGCAGAACAGGCAGCACTTTCACACCGCGTTAACTAAGAGAACATAGCGGTACAATATGCACACATATTTCTTTTCACATGTTTGACTTAGATGTGACCTTTGAGACAAAAAGCCCTGTTGACACAAAGGAGGCCCTCCATAGCTCTCTTTAATAAGTTACCATGTTTTCTGTTATGTGTGGGTGAGCAGCTCAGCTCAGAGATCACAGCGGGAAGGGGAACACCGTGGCCACGTTCGGAAATCACTAACCAGCTGCAAAGCCTTTCAATAGCACCATGTTTGAGCTGGAGAGACAGAGAGGAGGCTCCAAGGGCACCGAGCTCTGAGCTGCCCTCATAATTGAGCTGGAGGTTCATTTGATTCTCAGGTTTCCTCCCTGGTGCCAGCTTCACTGTTGACCCGTAACAGCAAAGTTGACTGAGTTGATGAAGGGTGTTTTTTAGCTTGATGTTTATAAGAATGCAAATTTTCCTTTTTGGTGTTTGTTTTGTGGACACATAGGTCACAGAAATCTGAAGGTTAGCTTTTCTTAAAATGTCCAGTGTGCTTATAATGGGACATTATGCCAACAAGGGTTAAAAATGTTACTGGGTTGATGACTATATCACAGACGTATGGACTCAAGGCACATGACTTGGATTTGAGTCAGACTCAAGTCACAATTTTTTTTTTTACTTTAGACCAAGCAGCAACCTTGGGGGCTGAAAAATGAAGCTGACGCTAATTGCCAAAAACTGCACTTCCTTTAATGGCCACTAGGGGCTGGCTCCAGTCAGTCCCCATAGACCCCCCATGTTAAAATGCCCAAACTTACAGTAGAAATAAACATGTTTGCAGCTTGGTACAAAAAACAGTCTTGGTCTCTATAGCTAATTCAGCCTGTTCTCAATCTGAACTCATCAAATACCGCCATTCTGTCAGCGATCTGGGCGTTTGATACCGGCACACAAAGCCACCTTCTGTGACAGTATGATACGCACCACGTAGCGGCAGTTATCGATGCAGTGGCCACCTGCTGAAGTCGTCAAATACTGGAGCTACATCAGTGGATGTCCACATAAGATACTGACGCACTAAGGCACCTTTTGCGGCATTATGAAATGCACCATTTGACAACATAATATAAGGAGCTGAAAAGCCCCTAGGGTAGGCGGGGGGCAGGTACATGGGTCCAACAAACCCTGGACTTTCACCCGGGAGCTCGCTGTTAGCTTCCTGTGTGAATGTGGAGCCAAACTATGATGTTTTTTTTTTTGAAACCTTACCACTTGCTTTTGTTGCGTACACCTTACCACATGTTTTCGTTGCACAAGAAAATGAACGTAAAAACAAGGCTTTCACCAATGTCGTAAATTTATTTTGAAAAAGCCTGAATGCATCTAGCAAGTAGAAACTGTGCATTTCCTGTGAAAAAGGAAGTGAAGTGTCATATGTAGATGTAAAAGTCCGCAGACAAAGTGACAATATCTGATGAACCTCTCATGCAAATATGGTCACCTCTAGCTACAAAAACAAAAACAAGACTGCAATGGCCGAAATGCTCGGGTTGAGACAGAGATGCAACAACTTCAAACAGACTTATTTTAACAAATAAATATGATATTTAAAAAGCTTTAGTGGTTTTTGTCAATTAGATGTATACTCTATTGTTACAATTTCAGTGCATTTAGGGACATTATGACTTGTTTAGGACTCGGGATTGACTCTGGGGCTGATTCCAAAGACCTGAGACCTACTTGTGATATGTAGAACAATAGCCACTGCTTTCATGACTGCTCAAACATAACAGGAGCTACAGCATCAGTTGAAATTACATATCGACAACATGAAGCATATTGATTGGTATATGTGTTTCTACCTTTTTATTTCCCATTTTCTAATATGTCTTAAAGTCAGACGTTTAACGCCTGTCTCCATCTTGTAAGGCTCCAACCACAGAGGATTTTTTTTTCTGATAATCAGTAATCATTTTGCTCTATTAAACATCAGTAAACAATATACAAATGCTCAAGATGGCAAATTAAAATGTCTTTTTTAATCTGACAGACAGTCCAGTGGATTTATTATAATATAAGATCAGGAAAACTTGTAAATTCTCACATTTGAGAACCTGGAACAAATGTTTTTGCTTAAAAACGGTCAGTTTTAGGTGGTATAGTTGCAGGTATTTGACTAGTTGTTGCAACTGCATTGTTTTAGACTGTGAAAACACCAGGACCAACAGTGAAAATGAGTCTTGTCGCCGATGCCTAACATCGGCCGATGCCTAACAAAGATAACAAAGATAACAAACATATTAGAAAGTTGTCAATAAATTAAACCCATACTTTGGCTTTTTCTGGATCTCTTCTTTGTCAAATGTGCATTCTGTTGTCAAGCATGTAAAACCAACAGCAGTTTCTGCAGCAGCTTGTTAGAGACTCAAAATAGCTTTCCAATATGTTTTCTTACCTTGTTGATGACGAGCTGGCTGAAGGAGATTCTCTCAGATGTGAAACTTTCCCTCCGTCATGCTCACAAATTCTTTACCTCCTCTCTGTTTTTAATTCTTCTTCGTCTTCTTCTCAGGTGATCATGCACAGGTGCAGCATCTCTCTCCCTCTCTGTCACTTTGACCCTCTGTTCTCTCCACTCCTGCACACACCCTCCTCAAACACACACACACCTCAACCCTGCCCCGGCTAAGTGCATGAGTGAGTAAATGTTGCAACCATGTGATTTAGAGAGGCCTCTCTTAAGGCCGGCCCAGTCCACGTCTAGATTACTGACATCAGGGGTAATGTGAACCTGAGAGGCGAGCAGCTCTCCAAACTGCAAATAAATTCCCTTTATCAGCCTCACTTTAAAACCCAGTCCTGTCTTAATGTGGAATTTGGACGCAGAATAAAGTTTGTGTTTGAGTTTTCTCGTCCCTGTTACATAACTCTGAGTCGTAAAGGCTCTGAAACATCATCTGAACGAGGTGAGTGGCCCCGGTGTTTTGCATGGGTTGCGTAAAATCACAGACAGTGAATGGACGCTTACTTTGCAAGTTTGGTTTACATTCAAATGACCTGAAATTAGGCCACTGGAGAGGCACTCCTGCAGCTCATGCAGGGATCTAAGGGCCATTTTCATTCTGTCCAGCTTCAGTTCACAAGACACCAAAATGTGATATTATTCCTTTATTTTTTTTAATGTCAGCATATAAGAGATTATTGAATGACAGAAAACTGCCCTTTAACCCCGTAAAAAGCAGCAGTCCACTGGTGGGCCAATCATGAATGAAACACTAAAAACTTGATTTTAACTTCTGCTGGAGATCCCCAAGTACACCAAATATGCCAGGTTGAATTTAGAGGAAATGTGCACAAAATAATGCACAAAACATTTAATATATTTCCCTTTGATGCAAAAGCACAGCCATAAAAACATGGAGTCAAACACTGGATTTTAACAACTTTGAAGCTGCATAATGGGAAATAGAAGGCAAATAAATAGATGCTAGGGGGTTAAGATGACTGGAGAATTGTCTGTACACACATGTATCCATGCACATGGGTTTAAAATGGTCTACAGATTCTATTCTATATAAGAACATGTAGTGTTTCTGAATTATTTAGAGAAACATATAACTAATATACTGTAATATTTAGTAGACTAATAAGTTTTACTTTGAACTACACTACATTTATCTAACAGTAGTAACTTTACAGCAGTGGTTGAAAGTAACTAAGTACATTTACTCAACTGTACTGTACTTTAATACAATTTTGAGATACTTGTTCAATATTTAAGTATTTCTATTTTATGCTACTTTATACTCATACCCCACTTAATTTATTTGAAAGCTGTAGTGACTAGTTACTTTGCAGATTTTGATTATTTATATGAATTATAATTTTAGAAATTAATTATGATGAATCTTACAGATTAGGCTTTTCAGCTGAATATAGATTTGTTAAAATTAGCTCCACCTTTACCAGCTGCATGGAGAACTGAATAATATAATATAATATAATATAATATAATATAATATAATATGATATAATATAATATAATACATTATGATTTAATTTAATTTAATTTAATTTAATTTAATTTAATTTAATTTAATTTAATTTTCATTGCTGGCAGTTGGTGTGTTGACAGTTCTACACCGCCCTCTCCTGGCAGACTGTGAACCTGCACCCAATCAGAGGCTACACCCTCCACCAATCAGCTGCAGGCACCAGCATAGTGAACTCTCATTGGTCAGTCCTTCTGGCTACTAAAATGTCACCTCCTTCTATTGGCTCTCCTTCCCGTAACGTGTCATAAACAGTGGAAGTCCGTATGGTGACAGTACATCTGAATAAAAACCTGTTAAATAAATTAAAATGAAGCCGTAAATTATCGGAAGTGCTTTCGTTTCGGAGAGTTAAAGAAACAATGGAGGTAAGATGAGATAACGTCTCTCGTGACGCGGTGTCTATGTAGCATGCTAGCTAACGTTAGCTAGCTGTCACGCAGGCAAAGTCCAGCTAACTGAAAAATAAAAGCAATGAGAACAGTTTGTCCTCTTATTTGAGAATTTCTGCTTTCTGTGCAGCTGTTAAACGTTACATAAAATGCAGTGTCTTCTCCCTGAACAATGCACCGCCACAGAAATAGCGATTAAAGTGTAAAATACTAATGTTTTGACTGTTTTCTTTATTCAACA
Source organism: Epinephelus lanceolatus (assembly GCF_041903045.1). Taxonomy (NCBI): domain Eukaryota; kingdom Metazoa; phylum Chordata; class Actinopteri; order Perciformes; family Serranidae; genus Epinephelus; species Epinephelus lanceolatus. The sequence goes on along the minus strand of NC_135754.1, from coordinate 34,115,115 downwards.
GAATATTCAAAACCTTCCAATCGACATCCAGACCAGCAAGCTTTTGGGTAAGATACTAAAATTAAATGTGCTGCTGTTAATTGAACGTGTTGATACAGAAATAAAAGTACTAATACCACACTGTGAAAACACTGCACTCCAAGTAAAAGTCCTGAACTCAAAACCCTACTTACAGAAAAGTATGTCTCAAAAAAATGTACTTAAAGTATGTGAAGTAAAATTACTCGTTGTGCAGTGAAATGTTCCTTTAAAGTGTTTTACTATTATATATGATGTTTTGGATGAATATTACAGCTGCACTAATGTGTATGTTGCATTTTAATGCTATAGATGTCATAGGTTGTGCTTATTTTTACTCCTTTATGTACTGTTGGGGAGTTCAGTCTACAGCAATGCATCAGATTATATGAGATCATCATATGTTTGCAGCATCACTGTCCTGTGACAACCACAAATCCCTAAAAAAGTCAACTTTTCATGGGGTCAGAAAAACAGCCCTGTGATGGAGCTTTGTGACGATGCATTTTCCAGCTGATCCAAGAGGGTTTTTAAAGATTTTATTTAGCTTGAAGTAGTAGGAGAATTCTCTCAACACACAATCCTTTAGTTTATCACAAACATTTAACATCAACACATCTGAAGATACATGGCTTTCACTGGACAGGAAGGGGATAAACATTTGTAATTTCTAAGTAACCAAAACTGTCAGACAAATGTAGTGAAATAACAATTGCAATTTTGTCTCTGAATTGTACTGGAGTGTTTAAAAGTAGCATAAAATCAAAGCTCAAGTAAACTACAAGTAACTCAGACTTGTACTGAAATAAAGTACTTGAGTGAATGTTATTTTCACTGTTACTTGTGTTTCTTTTCCACCAACTGTTCCCTGTAACAAATAAATTAAATGATGCCAAATGCTCAGATGTTACTGATGTTGAATCTGTGTCCACAGACTGGCTGCTGGATCGACGTCACTGTAATCTGAAATGGCAGAGTGCAGTCAAAGTGATCAGAGAGAAGATCAATGCTGCCATCCAGGACATGCCAGAGAACGAGGAGATCAAGCAGCTTCTCTCCGGCTCCTGTAGGTCCATTACAGCCACAGATTGAGCCTCTCATATTTTATCAGTACATTAAGGTTACAGAGATGAGTGCCCATTTGTCTGGAAGATATCCAGGAGGTTGTTTAACAACACTTCTTACTATCTTGATTTAAAAGGAACATGTGAATTCAAATTATATAAAAAATATATGATATCAGAAACAGTTGTCTTGATCAAGTTTACTTTTTGTATTTTATATTTGCCTTTACAATAATGCATTTGTAATTTTCTTGTGTCCTATAATACAGCCATTTTTTGTTTGCTACACTGTCTTATTGTCTTACATGTCATATTGTTGTATGTTGTCATGATATTTCCAGCTACCGTTTTTGTTTGGTTTCGGGAATCTTGCTTGGGAAAATGCTTAAAAATCTTTATTGCTGCACAGCCGAAGAAATATGTTTTTTAACTAGATGTTAAAAATTCTTTAAGGAGTCTGAAAATATATAGTAAACAGCTGTAATTGTTGTTATTTGTCTCAGTCCCTTACAACTTAGTCCTGCAACAAAATCGTCTTTTTTCCACTTCTGTGACTCAGAGAATAATTCATTCCTTATTATTTGAGGTCACATTTGTTGAATTATAAACACCTTATTGTTACAGCTTTAGCCCTCAGCTGTATTAGTATGTGTATTGTTATTTAACGTAGCGTAAATCCTGTGTAGTAATTGTTAGTTTCTGATCTGTTCTGCTCTCCATCCTCTCTATAAATGCCTAAAAGTTGTCATACCCTGTTTTGCTTGTTTGTTTTTATCAATAGACATTCACTACTTTCACTGCTTGAGGATAGTGGAGATACTGAAGGGGACTGAGGCTTCTTCCAAGAACATCTTTGGCAGATATTCATCTCAGAGGATGAAGGTGAGAGGATTCAGACAAACTGCTATTGTCTCACAGCCTGAGGACTGGCCAGAGTTTAATTAGTACCACAAAGGACAGGATTTATTCATCCTATTTTCCTCTGCTCTAAATCTACTGACACCATCCTAACACTGAGAGTTGAATTGGGGTTTCTGTGTTTGTTGTCACAGGACTGGCAGGAGATTGTGTCCCTGTATGAGGCAGATAATGTCTATCTGGGTAAGTTCAATATCTTTCCTTTTTGGTACGATTGATTTGTACCATGTCCAAGTATGATTGTCTCCCTCTCCAGTCCCCTGCTGCTCAGCTTTAACACTAGTAATATTTTTCAGTACCCGAGTACGCCCACATCATCATCTATGTGACATTTGCTTACGTTGTCGCTACAGTGTAGAAAGAGCGCCAATCGCCAGATCCCAAGCCCACACAGTGGAGTTAACCTTAACATTATGGCTGCTGTCATTTATATTATGGAGACAGTGTCAAGAACGACCCTCTTGTTGTCCTTCCAACTTTATCACCCATGGCCGTGCAGTCCAGAGGTCGAGATTGTAGGAGATTTTGGGAGAATACCAGCAGTGTTGAAAAGACCTTTGCACCTCTACTTGCTGACTACTACTTGTATTAAGTTTATCACACCTGATTAGAGCCATAGCCATGCTCACATCAAACATATTTACGACTATCTTTTCAAGTGAACCCAGGCACGGATGAATGTACTGTGCCCAAGTACAGCACACAATGTTCACACTAATCAAATGATTTGGACAAGTGTGCTTGGATCACGGCCCAGGTCCCTGATGTGAAAGCCTCCTTAAACAGACATGCTTCATGCAAGTAAACTGACTGTGCCTCCAGTACTTGTTCTCATTCTGTTGTAGACCAGCGAGTCCAAAGTTATCTTTTTCTAACTTGTGAAAACAGTATTTTTTGTTGCTGCTGCTCAGATAATTTCCATTATAAAATATTTATGCATATCATTATGATTTCCCCTATTATAGGACATGGGGAAATAACATCCAATTATAGAATCTAAATCATTTCATGTATAGAATTCATTAATAAATAAAGAATTCATTGTGTGTCCCAGCGGAGGTGGCCAGCCTGCTGAGTCGCAATGTGAGCTATGAAGGCCCGGCTCTGAGGAAGCAGATGGCCAAAGCCCAGCAGCTGCAGCAGGAGCTGAGCAGGCGGGAAGTGGAGTGTCAGAGCTCGGCCGCAGACCTGAGGGAACGCTACTATGCTGCCTGCAAACAGTACGGCATCACAGTAAGTACAAGAACATTATAAGAACATTAAAACACTTTTCTTATGCTCTCTGTGTTTGCATTCTTCATCCTGTTGATTTGTTTCCTCTCACAGGGAGAAAATGTGGCCCGAGAGCTTCAGGCTCTGGTCAAAGACTTACCAGCAGTTCTTGAGGAAGTCGGGAGGGATGCAGCAAAGTTTGAGGAGCAAATCAAATTTTATACTGCTTTCACAAACTTTGTATGTGAGTGGTGAGTATAAAATAAAATAAATTAGTTTTTAGTCTACACACACATTATTAACAGCAGTGAAAATGAAGTGTAAAACACATCTCTGTAACTTTAAAAACCTTGAGAAACTTAATCATTTGTCCTATTTGCTCACCTGTCGTTATCTGTAGGTCTGAACCCGTCCTGCCCATGCTCACATTCGCCCAGAGGAGAGGAAACACAACGTTTTACGAGTGGAGAACAGGGAGTGTTCCCACAGTTATTGAGAGGCCAGTTGTGGAGGAACCACCTTCTGATACAGTCACAGATGATTCGGTTGGTTGCACTGTCTCTATGTTATGTAATAATCAGGATCATCATGTGATAGAACTTAAGTAAAGTCTTTCTGTATTTTTAAAATCTTAAATCCATCTTAATGTTGTTGTACATTTAAATGTTATAGATCACGCCTTAATTCAGATTATCACATTTAATAATATATTTTAGTGTTGAAACATTTCTGTAACTCAGCCCCAGGACTCACGTGGCAGCTTTGTGCTACTGCGAGATGTTTAATGCCAGAATAGGTCAAATAAGTATATTAATGTGTTAATTCACAATCAGTTTTCCTCACATCTGACTTAATGTTTCTGTATGATGTTTCAACCCCGCTGTAGATCGACTGGGGCGACTTTGGCAAAAGTGCAGACACTCAGGGCATCACTGCTGGCATCGCTCTTGAGGAGGGAATAGACTGGGGCATCAGCCTGGAGCCGAGCTCTGAGGTCAGACAGCTGAACAAATCTGCAGATTGATTTTCTACACACTGTGTTCACCTGATGTTATTCAAATTTTTCTACGTAGATGTTTGAATAAATGAAGTGCAATCTCTACAAAAAGATTATATTAATACCTAGTTTGCATTCAGCATTTATTGGTATTGATAACATTCAGCATTACTTACAGATGTGATCCCAAGCCAATGGGTTAAAAAGAAATTGGAACTGTCTGCTAAAGATGATGACCAAACAGTAAAATACTGAGCAAAAAATAATGGATAAATAGGTTTGAATAAGTATTTAAAAAATGGATAAATGGTTGAAGTTAGTAGCTTAAAATAATGGACAAATGGTCAAAATGAGGAGCTAAAAATAACAGATAAATGGCCGAAATAAATAGTTGAAAATAACAGATAAATGGCCGAAATAAATAGTTGAAAATAATGGACAAATGGTTGAAATAAATAGGAAAAATAATAGATAAAGCCTTAAAATAAGTAGCTTAAAATAATGGACAGATGGTCAAAATGAGGAGCTAAAAATAACAGATAAATGGCCGAAATAAATAGTTGAAAATAATGGATAAATGGTTGAAAAAAATAGGAAAAATAATAGATAAAGCCTTAGGTAGGTAGCTTAAAATCTCTCTTAATGAGAAGGTAGCTTAAATTGGTAGATAAATAGTTGAAATAAGTAGTTAAAAATAATAGATAAACAGGTCAAAATAAGTACTTAAAAATGGATAGATTGTTGAAGTAAGTAGCTTAAAATAATGAATAAATGGTCAAAATAAGGAGCTAAAAAATAACAGATAAATGGCTAAGTAAGTAGCTTAAAATAGATAAATATTTGATATGGCTAGCTTAAAATAACAGATAAATGGATGAAATAAATTGTTAAAAATAAAGAATTAATTGTTAAAACACATATTTAAAAATGGATAAGTAGTTGAAATAAGTTGTGAAAAAAATAAATGAATGGGTGAAATAAGTATTTTAAAAGGATAAGTGGTTGAATTAAGAAGCTTAAAATAGGGTCTGTGAATACACATCAGACAGTAAAGTTTGGGAACCACAGCTCTAACAGCTCCACTCTCTGTCTGCCTCCCGCAACAGGACACTGGTGCTGGTGGGATTGACTGGGGTGACAGTGAAGCAGCTCCCATTGAAATCGAAATTGTAGACGCGGGCGCTGACTGTAACTATCCTTCTTTCTATTTTCTAAATTTGCCGTTACAGCTGCAACATGTGTCACATTCTCAGCTGTTAAATATCTGTTTGCTGAAGATATGTGTGTCATCTTGCAGGTCCTGAGGGCGTGGCAAGGGGCGAGGATGCCTTAACTGTTCTGGAGAACTCTCAGTCACGCAGCCAGTTCATCGATGAGCTAATGGAGGTGAAGACTTCAGTCAGCTAGTTTCAAATTACTCTAGACTGTGCATATTCTTATATATCTTTATGTTTGAGATTATGTCACCAAAGTTGTGATTTTAATAAGTTTGCCACCAGCTTCAACATTTCAACCCTATAAAGTGGTGTGTCTGTATTATCTGTACAGCTTGTTTCACCTGTGCCCAAGTGGTCAAAAAACTGTTGATGCAGGCTTTAATAATCTTTTTATGGCTGTATCTTAAAGCTGGGGTAGGCAGTTTTTTTGGTGTCATTGGTCTTTGGAGAAATCCAGACGTCTGCACCTCCTCTTGGCTCTGTTCAGGCTTTAGAAAATCTAGCCTGTGTGAGGGGAGACTGTGGCCAATCACAGGTCATTTCAGAGAGAGGGCGTTCCTATTGGCTGTTGTACAAATGCACATGAGCATGCACGTCCCTTCAGATGATGAGAGTCTGATTCAATGGTGGAAGTCGAATCGCTTTAAATGAGTAACAGAAGAAGAGAAGAAGAAGAACAAGTAAAGCGTACAGCATGGACGAAATGTACAGAGCTGTAAAGTTGTCCACCATGGTAGCAGTTAGCTGCTAGCTAACTGTAGCTAACTTGTTTGTCTGTTGTTTGGTCGTGAGGTAATAGGTCAATCATAAAAACATCCAGTTTTTTCCACTAACAAGCTGAAAGGGGCATATCTCCACCTGTCATAGAGGAGTCAGACATACTTTGGTCAATAAATATATTCCCCTCCCATGCTTGTATACTGGGACAAGGACAGTAGTCCAGTTAAATGGCCAAGTTGAGCTGTGACTGTAGCTCGATGTAACTGTGCATGTAAATGTACTGAGTGTGTGATGTCGGAGCTTTACAGGCTCACGAGTTTGCAAAGTAAACAGGACAGTTATTCTCATAGAACTGCTTCTATAGAGCGGCATCGTGATCACAAGAACAATCAGGATGATTGAATGACTAGTACTCGTACAGGTTACTGTATGAAGCATGTGAATATACCCGTGTTCGGCTGTTGGGAGGGGCTTAGGAAAACTGCCTAGCCCAGCTTTAACATGTTTACATGTGCAAATTCAATGACTGCAAACAACAAGGACTATGTGTGTGCATCACAAATATAAGTAAAAGGAAGTTGCAGTATTTGTTTAGCTTGCAGGCTGCAGGGAAGTTGACAGTCACAGAAAAGTTAGTCTGATTCACCAGAGGTAGACTGTGGAAGCCTGCAACTTCCTGCAACTATAAGCCTGTCGTTGGCTTTATATTTCGGCCGCCCCCCACCCCTCTTTGGCTATCTGCATGCTACCATTTTGCAAGGCCTCCATCGCTGCGTTCTGGGCTTAGCGCTGTCCAAGACTGTGGTTTAGAGGAATAAAAACAACCTAGAGCCTTTCTTTCTCCCAAAGCAAAAAAATATCAGTGCTTCCAGACCTTTCTCCAGCGCTGACACAGCGCTGTGGAGGTAGGCCTGGCTATGCAAGACGACAGAACAGTAGATTGAATCGTGGGGTTCAAGGTTGTTTGAAGGAGGGCCACCATGTTTACTGTTGCTGAGTAGTATTTGGATGAGATCATCTATTAGATTTGCCCCAAACATGAGACACTTGTTCCATGTGTCTGTACAGCTGGAGGTGTTCCTAACCCAGCGCATCAGTGAGATGGGAGAGGAGGGAGACGTGGTAGCTATGAGCCAGTTCCAGATGGCCCCCTCTGTCATCCAAGGCCAAACCCGTGAACACGTCCAGGAGATGCTGTCAGAGGTGCAGGACCTCCTGGGCCGCCTCACCTCTCTCCGGATGCAGCACCTGTTCATGATCCAGGCCTCGCCACGGTACGCTGCTGTACCTTATCCTCACAGTATCAGTTCAGTCAGCATAAACAATCATTTCTCTTTTTATTAATATATGAAATGTGTTGCTCAGGTATGTTGAGCGTGTGTCCGAGGTGCTGAGGCAGAAGCTGAAGCAGGCAGACATCCTGCTACTGAAGGCAGCCACAATGGTTGAGAGAAGGCAGGAAGCCCTGGAGGAGCAGTCCAGACTGGAGCCTCGTGTTGACCTGCTGGCAGGGCGCACCCGGGAACTCCAGAAAATGGTATTGGATTACTATTTCAGTTTATTTATGTTCACTGGGTTGGCAGTTTTCCAGCTCACTAGAAAGAGGAGAGTGTGTAGCCTGTTTTTCACCCCTCAGAGCATCCCAGTAAACATTTGTCACAAGATCATTAATCTGATCACTGAAGTTTTACAGTGGCAGAATAATTGAAGGGAACATAAATATGGCTCGTAATTAATATATGTTACACATTAAAAGATCTTGGTAATTATGAGTATTGACTGTAAATTGTTTTTTGTTTTTGCAGATTGAAGCTGACATTTCAAAGCGATACCACAACAGGCCCGTCAACCTGATGGGGGTGAACATATAATGAACATCACAGATGTCTACTGAAATTATTTTGTCATGATCTACATGGAGAAATAAAAGTGGTATTTAATTTTCAGTCTTGTGTGCTCTTTACTTATTTTAAAAAAAATTAAAACAGAATAAGAAACATTTGATATTTTACGAATGTGTGTGTGTATGTGTGTGTGTGTATGCTTGTGTAAACTTTGTTAATTCATTTATGAATGCATCCACTATATGCTTAATTTAAGAAATACTTCACCCTCTAAATTACCAACTGTATATCAATTACTCGCCCCATGTTAAGTTGAATTTTTGAAGAACACAAACCAACGGAGACTAAAAACTGAAACTTACCAATGCTTTCACTTTCAGTCTTGGTCACAGGGGTTGACCACAAGGTAACGCAATATCTTTGGTAAGTACTGAGCTTACAGCTGGATAAATGAAACTTGCATCATGCTGCACAAGTAGAGTGTGAGTTTGTAAACATGTTCTGATATAGTTTGCTGCAGTTAAATGTGGTCCACAGTGACTTCAGATTATCAAATATGTTTGCCATTTTTGGATTCTCTGTTCACCGTGGAGACGTGTGAGAAAGACTTCCTTATGAATTCAACATATTGAGGTGAGTGATTGATTTACAGATGGCATTTTGGTGGGTGAAGTATTTCGTTTAACCTGTTTCTGCTGCACTGATCATTTTGTTTTACTTATTCTAATCTTTTTTTTTTTGTTCACTGGAATATGTATCAACATAGAACAAGGATGACAGAACCAAGACCAAGTTATTACATAAAACAAATACATGACTTATTATTGCATATTAAATAAAGCAGACATAAGATACCCTTACATTTTAAGGATAAATAAAAACAAAGTGCACATAAGGTAAACTTAGTGTTCAGATCCAGAGTATTGTTGCAACATAAAGAAATTCAGCAGGTTAATAAAAATATATATATATACAGTACAGGCCAAAAGTTTGGACACACCTTCTCATTCAATGCGTTTTCTTTATTTTCATGACTATTTACATTGTAGATTCTCACTGAAGGCATCAAAACTATGAATGAACACGTGGAGTTATGTGCTTAACAAAAAAGGTGAAATAACTGAAAACATGTTTTATATTCTAGTTTCTTCAAAATAGCCACCCTTTGCTCTGATTACTGCTTTGCACACTCTTGGCATTCTCTCCATGAGCTTCAAGAGGTAGTCACCTGAAATGGTTTTCCAGCAGTCTTGAAGGAGTTCCCAGAGGTGTTTAGCACTTGTTGGCCCCTTTGCCTTCACTCTGCGGTCCAGCTCACCCCAAACCATCTCGATTGGGTTCAGGTCCGGTGACTGTGGAGGCCAGGTCATCTGCCGCAGCAGTCCATCACTCTCCTTCTTGGTCAAATAGCCCTTACACAGCCTGGAGGTGTGTTTGGGGTCATTGTCCTGTTGAAAAATAAATGATCGTCCAACTAAACGCAAACCGGATGGGATGGCATGTCGCTGCAGGATGCTGTGGTAGCCATGCTGGTTCAGTGTGCCTTCAATTTTGAATAAATCCCCAACAGTGTCACCAGCAAAACACCCCCACACCATCACACCTCCTCCTCCATGCTTCACAGTGGGAACCAGGCATGTGGAATCCATCCGTTCACCTTTTCTGCGTCTCACAAAGACACGGCGGTTGGAACCAAAGATCTCAAATTTGGACTCATCAGACCAAAGCACAGATTTCCACTGGTCTAATGTCCATTCCTTGTGTTTCTTGGCCCAAACAAATCTCTTCTGCTTGTTGCCTCTCCTTAGCAGTGGTTTCCTAGCAGCTATTTGACCATGAAGGCCTGATTCGCGCAGTCTCCTCTTAACAGTTGTTCTAGAGATGGGTCTGCTGCTAGAACTCTGTGTGGCATTCATCTGGTCTCTGATCTGAGCTGCTGTTAACTTGCGATTTCTGAGGCTGGTGACTCGGATGAACTTATCCTCAGAAGCAGAGGTGACTCTTGGTCTTCCTTTCCTGGGTCGGTCCTCATGTGTGCCAGTTTCGTTGTAGCGCTTGATGGTTTTTGCGACACATTTAAAGTTTTTGCAATTTTCCGGACTGACTGACCTTCATTTCTTAAAGTAATGATGGCCACTCGTTTTTCTTTAGTTAGCTGATTGGTTCTTGCCATAATATGAATTTTAACAGTTGTCCAATAGGGCTGTCGGCTGTGTATTAACCTGACTTCTGCACAACACAACTGATGGTCCCAACCCCATTGATAAAGCAAGAAATTCCACTAATTAACCCTGATAAGGCACACCTGTGAAGTGGAAACCATTTCAGGTGACTACCTCTTGAAGCTCATCGAGAGAATGCCAAGAGTGTGCAAAGCAGTAATCAGAGCAAAGGGTGGCTATTTTGAAGAAACTAGAATATAAAACATGTTTTCTGTTATTTCACCTTTTTTTGTTAAGTACATAACTCCACATGTGTTCATTCATAGTTTTGATGCCTTCAGTGAGAATCTACAATGTAAATAGTCATGAAAATAAAGAAAACGCACTGAATGAGAAGGTGTGTCCAAACTTTTGGCCTGTACTGTATGTATATATATATATATATAAGTTAAGCTATTCAACTATATTAAAAAGAATAAATCTTCTGTCTCTACCAGCTGCAACAGCAATGCATCAACAATTAAAATTCAATAATATATATGATTCTGAAATGAGCCATTCGCATAAGGAGTACTTTTAATTTCAGTATATTTTAGTATATTTTGATTAAAAACAAGTACAATTTTAAATGCAGGGCATTAACTGTTACAGAGTATTTCTACAATGTAGTTTAACTACTTTTACTTAAGTAAAAATTTGGAATACTTTTTCCACTACTACAAAAAAACAAATATAGTTCTTTTTATTGCATATTAAATAAAGCAAGCAATACATTTTAAGGGTATATAAAAAATAAAGTGCACATAAGACATGTACTTATTCAGCTTAAATCTCTTAAAAATTATTGCGAAACCACGTTAATTAAGTGCACACCTTTCTTATTGTTGGTAATAAATGGAAAAACAGGTCACATTCTTCATATTGCATTTTAATTTTTTTCAAATTTGATTCAGCATGTGAATATATTCCATTGTAGAGCGGGGTACAACTGAAAAATTAAAGTTATATTTTAATGTGGTCATACATCACCCGGTACATGGAATGCAAACTAGGCAAATGCATTTTCATTTTTAGTTTTTAGTAAAGTAACACATACATATATGAAAAATTATACTGCATGGTTGAATTACATTTTCATTTTCAAGTTTACATCATCATTTTAATAAAGTGTTTTGTGGGTTTCCATTCAAGTATAACATCATATTGATAGTACAGCAGTAAATAGAATATCAAATGTCATATAGTATGGTACAGTACAGACTTGTAAACTATATTATGTATATAATATAATAAGTATTTGTGTGAAAATAATCCATTTAACATTAGTAAAATTGTATGACACACTTTTCTTGATTTATTTTGAATAAAAAAACGTAATTAGTTGTTTGAATTAAGTTGTTTACCCACTAAATGTGTTAAAACATTGTATTATTTTGGTGCACATTGTGTGTTATTATTATCAGCAGGGGATTTTCAGTCGGCTGATGAAAGCTTGCTACTAGAATGTTCTGCGCATGCGCTGTGTGAAAGCGTGTTTTGGTGTCAAGCGGCTCTTGCTAGGCTAGCCGGGCCAGCTAGCAATTTTGCAAGTCATGGTGGGCCATTCAATGAGGAAAGGCTGGGGAATGCTATGTCGAGCAATACTGTGGAACATTTAATAAAACAAGACTCGCTCACTGTTGTCAGGTGGTAGCGGACTTTTGGGCATGAAGATACAGTCGCAAAATCTTCACGAGTGAGTATTAACTCAATTAACTAATAACGCACAAGCCGATACACGGATTGTCAGTGATTCGTGGCGCGAGCTAACGCTAGCGGACACATGAGTGAATAAGTAGCATTTGTGTGTAAATGACTGAACACGGTGGCGTGATTCGGTTTCATACACAAGTTACTTTTAAAAGTAGTTGAATGCTTATGATGGTTAGCATCAAACTAGCTTACAGGCTAGCAAACAGTGCAGGCTTTGAGTTCCAATAGTAGTTTAGCTTTTTCTCTAAGCCCCGCCCACGCTTCATTCCTATTGGTCGGGATTTTCTGGAGTCATGTGTCGTCACCGCGCTTGAGCCGACGCGAATGGCTGCACAATCCGTCATTCATCTTTTCACCACTTGTTGCTAGGGAGATTGTTTGATGTAGGTAGTGCTAAAATACCAGAAGGGGTACCTGTCACTTTTCAGGGTAAACAAAGATGCTAGCTAACTATTTAACGTGGCGACACGGCGTATTATTTGTACTGTACGTTACGTAATAAGGTGGTAATACGTGTGTAACAGCAGACGCCGGGTCTCAAAACACAATGTAGCTGACAGCAAACGTCATAAGGACGAAGATAGGCGCAGCTGTGCGGGAGGAGGGAGGGACCCTGCCCGCCACCTAACGTTGTCTTTGGTGCGTGTGCTAGCCAGCCCAGCGAGCCTTCTCGACTCTCCCATTCACCTTCAGCAGCACCCACAAGAAGTAGTTGTCCTGTCAAGGGTGGGGTGATGTCTAAAGCTGTGTGTTCACCATCTCTGGGCTGCTGAATTTCAAAGAAGGAGAAGGCATTGCGCGGTGCGAGCCGACATCACTTCTCTAGTCTTGGGAGGATGGAGTGGTTGCAGTGGGCTAGCAAGTCCTGATTTTTTTTTTCTCGTCATTAACATGTGTTTTATGCAAATGTAGGAAGGTAAGACTTGGGTGTCTCAGGGCTGAAACTAGTCTCATTTATGATGTTAAGATAATATAGTTTGTTGTGGAGCAATAATAATAATAAGAACACAATAATAACAATATTATGTCTCTGTGCTTTACATTAACCCACATCTTTTGGACTGTTATCTGTACATTGCACACTCTTTCTTCACTCAGTGCTGTGAGTTTTTGCACGTTCTTTGGACAATATTATAGTTTTATTTTTATATTTTTCTCTCGGTCTCTTAGTTTTTGCAGTACATGCTTAAATTGTTAATTCAGTTGTCTTTGAATATGTTTAAGCAATGCACCAATAATCCAAAGCAAAGTCTCCTAAACTGGATTCTGATTCTAATAAAATGTCATTTCTCACTTTTGTCAGGAGTGGAAACATGAGAACCTTATAAAGAACGAAGCTTTGTGCACCAACTGTCTCTCAGAGTGGAAACCCCATCTCGGATCTTACATGCCTTCTAAACACTCAGAATCCAGTTGAAGACCCCTTCCCCTCACTGTCCTTGACCACTTTTTTACGTTCATGTATCTATCTCCGTCTTCTAGTACAAGTACAGAGGTATTGATCCGAGCTAGTTGGCCCCATTTTTGTTTTTATTTTTTACTTTCACCTTTTGTTCCTTTGTAAAGAAATGCTTTACCTGAAAAAGTACTTCACAGAGGGCCTGATTCAGTTCACCATCCTTCTGAGTCTCATTGGGGTGCGGGTGGACGTTGACACCTATCTAAGCAATCAGCTGCCCCCACTGAGAGAGATCATCCTGGGCCCTAGCTCAGCCTACACCCAGACACAGTTTCACAACCTGCGCAACACGCTGGACGGCTATGGCATCCATCCAAAGAGTGTGGACCTCGACCATTTCTTCACCACAAGACGGCTGCTGAACCAGGTGCGCCAGCTGGATCGCCTCTCTGTGCCCAGTACCGAGCTCAACACCTGGCTAGTGCATCGTGACTCTGAGACTGTGGTGTCCACCAGCAGCCAGTCCAGCCCCAGCATCACCCTGGACAATGGGGGCGGCTTAGAGGACATTAACAACCCTGAAGCTACCCCGGCCATGAGGGGAGGAAGTGGAGCACCTGAATCCACGTACAACCTGAACGCAGCGGACAGCAGCCTGGGAGCTGTGGCCCCAGAGGGCAACCAGGAGCAGGGCAGCAGGGATGGCAATGACGACCTCACCAAAGAGGTACTGCACCTTCATTCATCCTTCACTCTGCTTATGTCTGGGGAGCACCTGTCAGAAGGAGGAGGGGGCAAACACCTCCCTTTGACAGGTGCTTCATGTCACCACAGTCACCTGCTGTTTCACAAATACATTTGAAGAGCAGGATTTCATAATGCACAACAATTAACAAATTACAGTTTGGATGTACATATTTTTGGTGCTCTAATTTAGTAGTGAACGTGTCTTCTAAGTAGCAACCATCACAAGCCACACATGTTAACAGAAATAAATTAATATTCAGAGAGCGTTTGTTTTCATCAATGTTACTCACTTAAAATACTGCGAGTCAGTATCAGTTTCATAAATATTTGGGGGTATGGGAGCGTAAAACACACGATTATACTGTATTCCAAAAAATTAAAACATACACTGAGTTTGACAGCGTTTACCAGTATAATTCATGAAACCACAGCCCTGGTCCTTTATCAGTGTCAGATATTTTTAGTAAAACCAGTTGAGTCACATTCATTACAGCTGTGATTCAGCTGTGATACAACAGTTAATGTTGTAATAAGAGTGCTACTTTGAAATACACAGCAAACACTCATCGTCCATAATTTACTTTGAAATCAACACTAAAGAAAACAATATATTCTTTTACATTTACATGTGACACTTAAACATTTCTATGTATAATAGATTGTTGTTAGTAGTTATTTTACTGTTTAAAATACTTGTATTTAGAGTTGTACCGATACCGATACCAGTATCGGAAATGCCTCCGATACTGCCTAAAATGTGGTATCGGGTATCGGCGAGTACATTCTATGACCAATCCGATACCACGTAATGCCTCAGGTCATTACGCATACTCACGCTACAGGCAAACGAAATGGAAACAGAGTGGAGTTTAAAAAGCATTCTACTGTAGCCTTTAAAATGTCTTTTTACCAAATTGTGTGGCTGCACTTTAACCCGTGTCTTGATCTGTGTCAACACTGGATAATAATAATGAAAACAATTCATATCCCATCCATTTTTATTTTACGCGATGGTATCGGATCGGCACTTGATATCTGCAGATACCTAAGGCTTAGGGATCGGAATCGGTAGCAGGAAGGAAAAAGTGGTATTGGTACATCTCTGCTTGTATTAAAAGGTCCAGTGTGTAGGATTGAAGGGGATATATTGGTAGAAATGGAATATAATAAGTATATTTTCTTTGGTGTATAAACACCTAGAAATAAGAATATTTGTGTTTCTGTTACCTTAAAATGAGCCATTAATATCTACGTGGGGAGCGGGTCCTCATCCACTGAAATCACCATTTTGCACCACCATGTTGCTACGGTAGCTTAGAATGGCCAAACCAAACACTGGCTCTAGGTGGGGCCATTCACGTTTTCGCGTTGGCCACCGTACTCAGCAGCCCCTCTGCACACGAGTGTTTGAAAACACCATTTTTATTTAAAGTGAAACTGCTTTATTCACTGTTTTTACCGGTTTAAATCACAGGTACCGTTTGTTTTGGGGAGGAAGCGACCTCTAAGAATAATTGGGCTTGCTGTAAAAACCTTCTGAACAAGAAGCACTTAAGGAACTCTAACGAGGAGAAGCTGTTCCCGGTTGCAGTTTGCAATCCTCACGCTAGATGCCACTTACTCCCTCTAAATCTTAAACACTGTTCCTTTTAGCTTTTACTGGAACTACTGGAGCTTTCCACTAGAGCTGGAACACCCGTATTCACCCTCAAAAGCCCAGCTTGCTCTGATTGGTCAGCGATTACGGGTCTTCCGTGTCTTGGCATCTCTGTGCTGTCATTTCAGCCGGAGAATGACTGTAACAGAGTATAGAAGCACTTTTACCATTACAAAATAACCGATATAAGCTGCTGAACAAGATAACAGGTTTCCCTGATGTTAGCATGTAGCTACACGCACATTAGCAGCTTGCAGTTAGTGCACTTTGCATTGTGAAAAATATCCAGTAAAAGCTTCTAAACACAGCTGCACATGTTCGAGCAGGAATCTAATCTGAGATCGGGGAGAAATGTTCAACATTGGCAATCAAGTTGACATATTTCCCTGATGTTAGCATGTAGCTACATTTAGCAGGGTAGGCTACGTATTGTAAACACTTGCAGTAGTGTGCCTGGAACTGTTGGAAATGAATATTCACTGCACTCTGAAGCCTGAGGTTTTTGCTCACAGGGATTACCCCTACATACAGTTACCTCATCATTTGAAACTGTGGCCACGTTTAATAAAAACATCCTTCACTGTAACACTTTGTATAAGACACAAAATAAAGAAAAGCATAATAGCTCCTCTTTGAGAAACCTTGCACATTATGACCATATCGATGGAATGGAGTTAGGGGTCACACAAAGTCATTGTTGGACTGTTATGAACTATGACTTCTTTCTGATCACATGTTAACCACCATGTCAAAGTGTTTCTGTCATGGTTGCAGCATCTGACTACATTTCTGTTGCATCATCCACCAAAATTACCCCTCTTATGAAATAATGAGTCAAACTGCTTGTGTAAAAGATAACCCGTGAACTTGCTAGTTTATTACTGTAAATAATAAACAAAAAATATGTTGGATTTCAGTTGTAGCTCAGTACGAGTTAATTTTGAATGCATTTAATGTCAACATGATTAACTGTCCTCTGCACAGGGCCATTTCTCATTGGTTGCTGTATGTTTTTTCCAGGACATTGACTTGATTGACATCCTGTGGAGACAGGACATCGACCTTGGTGCAGGAAGAGAAGTGTTCAACTACAGCAACCGACAGAAGGAGAGTGAGGAGGAGAAGCCCAACCCACATGAGAACAAAGACGGCAATGAGGAACAAGAGAGCTGGAGGAATGGAGTAAACTTACAGGGTGCTCAGCCAGTGGACGGGGAGACTGGAGAGAGTATCCCAGAGCAGGTTTGTAGACTAAATGGATCTCTGTATCCTAGTGTTTCATCCAGTGGGAGGTGGTACATTTAACTGTCTAATATTACATAAAAGAAAATAGAAACTTGGGAGCTGCACACTGGTGATAAAGGATAATTTCGTCCGCTGAATACGAGTTTGTATTCATGTGGAGACATTTCCAGTTAGTCTCATTTCACCATTTGCATAGAACATTGTGGGCTGAAAAATTGTGTTCATTTGCAAAATTGCTCAGTTTGAATTTAAGAGTTTCATCTCATTGTTGTGTCACGTCAGTCAGTGAGTTAAGTCTTAGACAGTGGAGGGAGAAATTAAGCAAATACGGCCATTGCTTTTATAAAGTTGAAATGCTATTAAATCATTTCAGGGCTTAACTTTGGAGAGAATTTTCCAGTGGTTCAGAGGCCGTTCAGAATCATTAGCCCCGTGACACATGAATGTAATCTTTGTAAAACTACAGATGCACACAGGTGTGGCTCGTCCAGAGCTGGCATTCGTGGTATTTGTGGCATCTGTGACATTTCTATGAACCTACACAGATAAAGAAAACAAAAATGTTGTTCTTGTCTTGTTTAGATTTTATTAGACAAGATGGTCTGACTTGAGCGCAGTACCTGAACATTAAGGAGGTGAATACACAGAATATTTGTGAACAATGCAGGATTTTGATCATGCCAGAAACTAATGTGAGGTTATAAAAATGTGCCTCAGCCTTAAAACAAGACACAGAACAGCAGAAAGAACAGATGACGGATGTTTTTGTAAGGAACCTGTTTGGTTTAAACAAACTCTACATTTGCTTGTTTCACACAGTATGTTTAGGCTGGTGTAAAAGCCCATACAACCCGCACTTATTGCAACAGACCAAGAATCCCGATTGTCAAGGTGGTCCCGGTCTGGTTCCAATCAGACTCTGGTGTGGTTCATTTGTGGTGTGAAGGCAAAGCAGACTAACACAGGCCTATAGCTACTGCTTAGAAATCCATCTTCTGATTGTAGCGATCTCCTGATTTCCCTCACATAGCCTATACTCATGCAAGATCACCATGTGAGAGCAGAGATTTTTTAGTCTGGGAACCAGACGAATCTGCTATCTCATGTTTTATTTACTGTGGCAGATGCATCTGGTCCCTCTCCTGTTCAGACAGATTCACAGCCGACCTCGGCCTGGTCGTGCCAATCACAGCCGTTTATCTAATACTGGGCTTTGATACGATGGCTGACATGTCTTCGTGCTTTACACAAAATATGGGATGATTTCATTTTTGGCTCGCGCGCCCTTGTGCTGGGGACCTTACGACAAGCGTGAACCTAGCTTAGTAAAGAGGAGCACCATCTATGTACTTCGAAGAAGCAACTAAAGGATGGGCCATTTTGCCGGCAAGCTGCGAGCGTTTAGACACACAGAGCCGGATTGGCGAGTTGCCCAATTTTCCACTGCACAGGGTAGACATATTGGCGGAACCTTTTTGGTTTTAAAAGAACGAGGCGCCCTTACGCCACGGGAGGGGCTGTTGATGACTTGAGGGAGCAGCTGTGCGACCCACTGGTGGTAGACTAACAGGAAACAGCTGATAGCAGGAATGAGCAGCTAGTAGCAAACCTGACAGACACTGTAAAGATGAGTAACTGGGGAGACAAAGAATTGCGCGCCCTCGTTGCCCTCGCAAACGAAGAGGCCGTTAACCGTCAAGTGACGGGAACAGTAAAGGGTGGGCTGACTTATAAGAGAATTGCCGAAGGACTGACCAGCCACGGCTTCCCTCCCACGTCACTGTTTACGTCACACGCTGAGCTACACGTTTTGTTACTTGCTCACGCCCCCCATTGTGTACATTCTGTATAAACAAAAGTAGGCAAGCGGGATTTTGCTGCACTCCCCGATTTTGTTTTTATACTGCCAATGCTGAAAAAAGACTGATTGGGCTTTCCTGCAAATTTGCACAATTCCTATGTAAGATGGCTATGGCTGATGTGGAACTTTCTGTTAAAAAACTATTTTCAATTTTTGATGGCAAAAGTGACCACTCATTCAGGTATTGATGCTACACCATCACAGCTCATCTCTGCACGCTGTCGTCTGTTCACATTTGTCCGTTGCTCAGCGCTACGTCACGTTTCGTTAACCTAATTGGTTGTCGGTCTGTCTTATTGCGTCCAGTGGCATTTTGATCTGCAGCCCTTGGAAATCAGAAATGAACTGAGAGGTTCCCAACTAACTGGCATTTGCAACTTGGTTTGGTGATGTCAGGCTAGAGACTTTGCCCAAACAATCAGAAGCAGATTTAAAACAGAGGTTTGGGAGTCAATACACAGTGAGTGTAAAGTAGTGATCACACACAGTAAGTATCCTCCTATAATAGTTTGCTATGGAATGCCTCTTTTGTTGCTGTTTATGATATATGAGGTCCAGTTGCACTCACAATCAGTTATTTCTTTGTGACACCAGAGAAGACGAATACACAGCTTCATCTTCTATTGGACCAGACCAGATAAACTGAGCTACAAGTGCCCTACAACAATAAATAGTTTTGACTGTATTGGTATCTCTTCTGTTGTTGTTGCCTAGCTCCCAGGTCTTGGCTCACAGACTTCACTGTCCCTACAAGAGTGCTTGAGGCTGTTGGAGGCCACTTTCCCTTTTGGAGAAGAATCTGAAGTAAAAACATAAAACTCGTTGTTTCTAATGCATTGCACAGTATTGCTTTTTTCATTGGTGTGAAAAAACTACAAGTGAGTTCAATGTTTTTGTAATGTGTCCAAACAGTTTCCAGCCCCGGTTGGCACCTCAGAAATAGTTCCCAATGGAGAAGTTCCCTCCACGTCTCAGGGCCTTCCTCTGGCACCACAGCTGCCCCCGGCGGAGCCACAGTTAGACCTGGAGCAGCAGTGGCAAGACATTATGGCCATCATGGAGCTACAGGTACGTCCCCTTTTTAAATAAATTGCTTTTTAACATGTGAGATGTATTTGTTTGTTGTATTTGTGTTGTATTTGTTGAGGTAAGTCCAAAACGAAACAGTGAAAATGATGAGGAAAAAGCACATCTGGAAGTATGAAACTTGCCGCTTCTTTACTGTGTCAGAGTGTGAAAAAATGTAACCATAGAAATTATTATTCTGTCTCATAATTATTTAGCACGAAAATGTGCTTTATAATTTGAGAAACCTGTATGTACTTAATGAAATCTTTCTGTTCAAGGCAATGGAAGTGAACAGCACTTCGCCCCACAGCAACTCCAGCACTGACAGCGGCACAAGTGGGACGACTGACTCAAACACCGCGGGAAACTTTGGACTCTCTACTCCCTCAACACCGGTGAACCAGGACGTCAGCCTTCACCAGGCGTCCCTCCCCAGCTGCAGCCAAGACTTCCCCCAGATTTTCAACCCCCAGTTGGACTCTATTAGCATCACTCCAAGAACCACCATGCTCAGATTTTCTTCCAGCAACTCCAGCAACATCAACTCCACGTTTGGAGCCACTAACCTGACCGGGATCTTTCTTCCACACATTAATAGTTCTAGTACCAACATTACATCCACGCCCATTCTGCCCGATCCATTCAGCAACCTGCTGGAAGAGTCCATGCTCGATGAGATCAGCTTGCTGGATCTTGCCATGGAGGAGGGCTTCAGCCAGGCCCAAGCTTCCCAGTTGGAGGAAGAGCTCGACTCAGATTCTGGTCTTTCCCTGGACTCCAGCCACAGCCCCGCCTCCCCAAGCAGCTCTGAGACATCCTGCTCTTCGGCAGCGTCTTCGTCTTCAACGTCTGCCACCTTCTCCGAGGAGGGAGCTGTGGGGTACAGCACCGACTCTGAGGTTGCTACTGCGGAGACAGAGGAAGGTGCTGTTGGTGGTTATCAGCCTGAGTACAGTAAGCTCTGCCGTATGAGCTATCAGGACCCCTCCCAGTTCCACAGCCTCCCTCAGCTCGACAGCATCAGCCACAATCATACTTACAACCTGCCGCTTTCCTCTGCGTTCACCGAGCACCCAGAGCTCCCCATTTCAGCTGGGAAGAAGACTGTCCGGGACAAACACAACAAGCTTCAGCCTCCTCAGGACTTGCTCGACAAGCACTCAAGTCGTGACGAACGCCGAGCCCGGGCCATGAAAATCCCCTTCTCCAACGAGAAGATCATCAACCTGCCTGTGGAAGAGTTCAACGAGCTTCTAGCCAAGCACCACCTAAGTGAAGGCCAGCTTGCCCTCATCCGCGACATCCGCAGGCGCGGCAAGAACAAGATGGCGGCCCAGAACTGCCGCAAGCGCAAGCTGGACACCATCATAAACCTGGAGCAGGGCGTCCAAGACCTGAGGCGCGACAAGTCCCGCCTGCTGAAGGAGAAGATGGAGTTCATCCGTTCCATCCGACAGATGAAGCAGAAGATGCACAGTCTGTACCAGGAGGTGTTCACTCAGCTACGAGATGAGGAGGGCCGGCCCTATCCTCCCAGCGAGTACTCGCTCCAGTACAGCGCTGACGGCAGCGTGCTGATCATGCCCCGTGGCGTGACAACTGCTGAGCAGAACCGAAAGCCCGAGAAAAAACAGAAGGACAAAAAGAAGTGAGGGGGGCAAACTGCTGTTTATTCTATCACTTTGCTAAATCAATAAGAAAGATTTCTGCAGATGCAAGAGAGATGTCCTTTTTTCCTTTAAGAAGATTCTGGTGAGTAGAAAAATGGCATTGTTGACTACTCTTCCTGCATTAGTTTCTCCCTTTTCAATCTGTTCCTACATTTTTTTTCCTGGAAACAACTTTGAAGCAGAAGTAGCTCTTCGTTTGAGTACTGATATTTCATTATTTAGACGGGGGAAAACAATAAGCAAGGAGACGAGGGATATAAAAGGACATAAAATGAGCTATTAGAAAAATTTTAGCTGCTCTTGATCCTTTTGCATCAAACCACTGAGGATGGAGAAGATGTGTAGGGTGAAACGAGGGACTGGTGTCGAGACAAGTGGGAGTAAAAGAACACTGTCAGCGAGGATGGTTGGAATACCTATGCACCGAAGGTTTTAAAGGACAGATCACACCCCACCCCTGGAGACTTTTAGTGATTTTTGTCACTGAGGCTTTTGAGTTGCAAATCTTCAGGCAAAGAACAGCATCTATGGTTGTTGGAGAGTTTAGATACCAAAGGCTAAAGGAAGTCCATCATTTTAGGATGCCATTAACACCGATCCTAACCAAAGGTTGTATGGTGCACATCACTTGATCTGAATACATCTTAAATGCTAAAACACTGCACTCCAATTCTGTTGGTTTGTGTATCGCAAATTCCAGTTTTTGAGTCAGTTTGTCGGCGGCATCTAAGTTTAGAAGGCCCTGAAGGGATTGATGTGTGGAAGGAGGATGTTGAGACAAGAAGAGAGTCAGAGGCTGTGTTCCTGGGCTGGCCACTGCTAAAAGGGGCCTGGAGGTGAAGTCCTGCAAGAGGAGCAGACGGAGGTTTTAGGGAGGAGGCACACTGCATTGCAAAATGTATCAACTTCCTTATAAATTATACATAGCACTGTAATTTGTCTTTAAAAGGCTTGGCTATATGCATTTTGCCGTGTCTGTCGCTATTCCTTCGCTGCAGGTTTAAATACGGGAGCTGCGTTTAGGAAGGCTCTTATTAACTGTTCATAATCTGTAGTATAAGCAAGGTTATAGGTCTAGCCACATCAGCTTTATGTACAAGTCTACACTCTTTTTTTTGTTGATTTTAAAACTTCACACAGCCGGTAAACGGGAGGAACTGAAGATACTGTGGTGGGCATTCAGCTCCAGAGAGTACTGTATGATTACCACCAACTCCAGGCTATCACAGATCAGATTTATGGATCATTTGTTGATGTTTTCTTTGCTCTTGGATGCCTTGTTTTAAGCACTAACTTAAAACCGGCTCAGTTGTCGCTGTGGTGTAGCGATATCCCTTTCAAGTAACTTATTTGCCAACTGAAAGCCACTTGAGGTAATTTTTTTAAACTGCTGTAAAGCCGAGGTGTTGGCTTGAATATTACGAGTCCTGTGTTTTTAAGTTTTTTGTGTTGATGACAAAGTGAGCCGAGTCGTTACATGAGATAGAAGTTATTTGAACGCGTGCAATGACGGTGTGCGTTACGGCCACTTTGATTTGAATGCCTTTCTTTCACAATCTCATTCTCTCTCACTTTAAATGTTTTGAGAACTGGAGGGAAACGTTCTCAAAGTAGAAGTGCTATTACTTGTCTATTTGAATGAAGTTTTGTCAGTACATGTCACATCGCCCTGTTTTAAAAACAAAAAAAGAAAAATAGGTAGCTGAGATAGGTTGCAGCTGAGATAGCGGTTAGGCTAGAGTATTTACATGAGGCTGAACTGAAGTCGCAACGTTAAGATGATGTCCAGACAATTGTTTTTGAAAGGAGAAATGTCCTCATTAAATGTGATATTCAGGCATGAAACTCTGGTTAACATTCACTTCAGTGTAACCCAGTGCGACACCAACTATTTAGTATTGCTACTACTTAGTGCACTTTTTTTGTCTGTCTTGTTATGTAAATATTTTCATGTTTGTGTTTGTCATGATTTATGTACTTTGTCAAATGTCTCCATAACAGTCTCAACCCTCTAATTTCAGTTTGGATGTAGTTCCCTCTGTTTTGAGATATTTGCCGGCAATCAAAAATTGTTTTTATTGATTAATAAAGTGTTTTTATTTTCACCTGTGACTCTTGTGTTCTAGTTGCATATGTTATACTGTACAATACGGGTCAAAAAGTAGGTGTCTATAGTTATCTGGATTTTGGGGGGCTCCAGGTTTCAATCTGCAAAGTTATCCTGATGACTTGAAAGACCTGCTTGTTGGAAAGGGCTTCAGGACTGTAAACGATACGTCAATTAATCAAGTTGTTGGTCAGCAGAAAAAGGTCAGCAATTTTGATAATCGATCAAATGTTTAAGTACTTTCTCAAAAAAAGAAAAACCAAACATTTGATGATTGCTAGTTTATACTCGTGTCAACCTCAGTAGATGATGCACAAGCTAGAAGCATCCTCAGAGGCGTTTACGCTCAGTGTGTTCATTGCAACAAGCTTCGAACTGCAAGGGGTTGAACAAACTAAGTTTTCTATACTATAAGAAAAACTAATGTCAATGAAGAACATTATCTTCCACACCCTGCGGCAGAAGGCGTCTTCTTTCCCCAGTGTGGTGGGCTATTTCTTTACAAGAATTTAAGGGCATTTGACTCTCCCCATGGTCTGTCAGTGAAGAGTCGTAGAGATGTCAGTATGGGCTAACCTGTTCAGCCAGTCTCCCCTTAAAGGTGGCCATATTGACCTGAAATGTTGGGGGCCTAGTTACAAAAATTCAGAGGAGCACGACTGTCTTTGGAGCTCAACGCAAAAGATGTGATGACGTTCTTGCCTTACAGTAAATAGAGTACTGCAGGAATGACTCCTAAAACCTGGAGATGAGTTAGCATTTTTGCACTCCAGTTGACTCACCTTGAAGTCAGTGGGTCTTTATAAAGGGTTTTGGTTAGATGTCTGAAATAAGGTCTGTGGTTAACACCAGCATGAGAGACTTTCTTTTGTCCTACAACATGAAGTATGTCAGTATAGTGTTGTCACGATACCAAAATCTTTGTTTCGGTACCAATACCAATATGAATTTCGATACTCTTTGGTACTTTTCCTAAGGAAAAGTCCTTTTGGATACAAACCTTTAGAACAATAAATAGTAGGGGTGTAACGGTACCAAAATATCATGGTTCGGTAAGTACCTCGGTACGGACGTCACGGTTTGGTTGCTCAAATGTCCCACCAAGTTTGTGTTGTCTCGTGTTGTCTCCCTTTGCGAGGCAGACTTTTTCTTGTCTTTTTTCACATGCGCCAGCTGCGAATGTTGATACAGGTGTTGTCATACACACCACTTGTTCAATCTGTGCTCCAATAGGAACAAGAAAGGCGTTTGTGTGCATAAATGAGTAAAATAAATTCACTAAATTAATAAACTGAATCAATTTCAAAGTACCGGTATTTTCCAAATGCAGTATAGTACCGTTTGGAATACTCTAGTACCGCAGTACTATTTTAGTACCGGTATACCGTGCAACACTGTCAGTAAATGCTCCAGGTGATAATCTTGAAGCCTTTAGGTGTGTTAGAAAATGACGGTTGCTAACAAGTAGCTGAACAACAGAACTTCATCACGCCAAACATGGCTTTGCAATCTTGTTGTGGTGGCCACGTTAGGTCACGTGACCGTGGTGTAGTTCAATTATAGCCCAACTTTGGCTTTTTACTTTTCATGATTGCATTTACACTTCAAAAATGATAAAGTGGTGTTTATTTGTGAACTTTATCTCGCTGAGCAGAACTGGTGTCAGACTTTTGTTTGCCACAGAGCTTAGTATCTGCAATGATCCAAAATCTAATGGAAAAATACGATAGGCTCTTGTCAAAGGAAGTGGGGCTTTGTTTAATTCCGTGTTAGCCTACAAACAGACATCATCCCTGCAGCACTCTGTTTAATACTTTTAGTATTCGGCTGTGTTTGGACTCGTACTCTTGTAATGAAAAATGATCTGAAGCTCAATACTGAGATTGCTCCGTAAATAGCTTTCTAATAAAACATAAATATAGCAAGTTTCGATCAACCCAACATCAAATTGAGGTTTAAATTTCAACTTTTGCTTTAAACTCCGCCCATCCTGTTTAAGCCCCGCCCAACCTCATTAAGCCCCGCACATCCACAGCACAGATACAGGCAATGGTTTTCTCACTTATTTCTGTCAGTTTTTTACAACATCAGTTTGGCTACTGTGATGCGCATTTTTCACTATTTCCATATGTTTTATTGACAATATGATGAGTCTAAAACGAATCGTTAGTTGCAGCCCTGCTGCGTAATAATCCTGTCACGTTTAAAGTGATCCCAGTTGAAACAGAGTTAACAAAAAGTGGTTTATTGTCCAAAACTGACAAGCAAGACATAGTCATGAAAAACACTACAAAGATTACCAATAGCCAGATCAATCACTGAAAAGCTGATAACCGTACATCAAACAAGTCCTAAGGAAACAGCTAATGGACACAGCTTTGCCGTCGAAAGCACTAATGAACCAAGTATAAAAAAAATGGCGCACTAATGAAATAAAAACATCACCTCACTGATACATTGTCATAGCAAGATGATGAGCACTGGACCGAATGCCGTGTGAAAAGGATACTGAAACGACCGACAGGCTTTCTCAAAACTCAAGTCAATACTGTAAATTAACACTGTGTTTAACATTTCAGCTGTCAAGCAAATCTGAAGCATATTTACAGGTAGATTATATCCAGATAAAAGTATAATCAAATGAGTGATACTGCACCATAAGACAAATGAGTCCGATGATGTCTTGCTTGTCCCCCCTCCCCCCCCAACCTCCCAAATCCCATCAAAAGTACAATGAAGTTCAAAACTACAGTTTCTTTCTCTCCCCTGCCCCTTGTGTTAGTTTTTGTCATCCTTTTTCTCGTCTTCGGTGGGATACGAGTGCCAAGTGAGTCTCTCTTCATAGAACGAGATGACCACCTGCGGACACTTGACGTTGGCCTCCTTCGCCGGCACCAGGTCAGCTTCATCAGAGTTTTTCCTGCATGGGCGAACAACACAAACACACACATCAAACTGACTTGCATCTGGCGCACACAGACAAATATTTTATAGCAGCATTTTATTTCCCCAACAGTCGAGGCAGTTATCCAGTCGCTAACGTTCCTGTTTCAACAGCTGCCCGGCAGATAGTGTGCCGCGCGGCGCATACAAACCATTTCATGAGGAACATGAGCTCTCCTGTGGAATCTGTGGCACCAATAATCCTTTCTGGATCCAGTCCTCGAGCAAAGCCCCTTAGCTTCTCTGTCTGAGGATCAAATGACAGAATACAACTTCAATCACAAACAGCTTTGGAAACTGCTGAGAGAATAGAAAATGAAGGAGACATATTGAACTTGTGGTTGAATGCATGTGGAGCAAATGTTTGAAGATTTCATATGGTTGTGTGCAGCTTTTTCCTTCTACATATTTGTAGGGCTGCAATGAGTACTTTATGTTTTTGATTGTTGTTTTGTCAGTAAAATGTCGGAAAATACTGAAAAATGTCTGTTAGAAACTGACAACCCAAAGTGATGTCTCCACGTCTTCCTTCTTAAAACCAACTGTCTAAAACCCTGACGACATTCAGTTTACTGTAGTGTATGACAAAGAAAAGCATCAAACCCTCACGTTTGAGAAGATGGTGAACAATGTTTGGCAATGACTAAAATCATCAAAATAGTTGAGGTTAAAGGGAACTATTGATATTTTTAACCTGGACTCTTTTACCCATGTTTTTGTGTCAAAGTGATCAGTGGAGACAACATTTTTGTAACTGGTCCAGTATTGAGAGACTGCTGCAGCTACAGTGGCGACACAGGCTGCCTTTTTGCTAAGCCCCGCCCCTTTGTGATGGTCCGACAAGCTGTCAGAGTAAGCATGGAGCCCACACTGTCACTAACTGCACTCCCTGAAGAAATATTACATATTTTTGGACAAATGAAAGAGTGATTCCAGAGAGAAGCAGACAGAGGGGTCTGCAGTCTGTGTTTGAAGGATATATCCAGGATGTCAAACTGACTCAGCAGCAACAACAGGTTAAAAAGACAAAGATAGTTAGAAGCTAAAGCCGAACTATAGGCTACAGATCACAGTGTAAAAGTGAACCACCACATCACTGCTGATCGCCACACAAGACAATGAACATAAAGGGAAACTTTGCTGATATTGAACCAGTTGTGTGGCATCATGGTGTGTGCAGATGAACAGTGTTTGGCTTCCATGTGACGACACACAGCTGGTTGAATATGAGCAAAGTGTCCCTGCTTCCCTTCACCAGTTCCTGTACAGCAGGGTCGGTCTTTGTTTCACTGTTGTAATCATTAAAAAGCAAAAGCAGCATGTGTATATATTCAGCAGGCTATATCTTCAGTAGCTAGCTAGCTAACCCTACACTTTTTAGGGTTTAATTTTGGTTTTGGAACAGGGAAGAAACGTATATCTTTTTCCAACCTCTCCAGGTAACGAGTATCATTAATACACGACGTGCCCCAGGCACAACATTTAGCTCTAATCCACAAAACCAGCCTGAAAATGAAGGAAATCTGAAGCGACTGCATTAGAGTCAATGGAGCACAGCTGGGTTGTTGTCGGACCCTGGTCTGAGCCGGCCTGATGCTACTTTACGATTGGACTGTGTCCAGTAGCAGGACTTAGTTAAGGGTCAGTTTTTACAGGTAATTGTGTACTGTCAACTAAAAGTTCTTGCTGCTACCGATGGGCTCAGATTGTTATTTCAATAGTCTGACATTACAGAAAAGACCCAACAGAGAAAGTAAATACTTTTTCCTCACCTTTCGCTGATCCGTTAAAGTCTTGTTCTAAAATCTTGCAAAATTTTCCACATCACCAAAATCAGGTTAATATTCAGCCATGATACACAAAGCCTCATAGATAACACTAAGCTATGCTGTCTACTCCACCTCTCGCAAGATTTCAGAACAAGACTTCTCATTGAGCGAGACTTGGTTGGAAAGGTGGACTTAATTCCTCTGCAAAGTCTTTTCCATAATGTAGTCAGATACTTCTAAAAACAATCCGAGCAATCAGTGGCCAAACAAGCACTTCCAGTGGATGTAAATTAATGGTGCACAATTGCCCGTAGAGTTTACATTGCTGCCTGTTTTGCTGCTGCAGCTGGAGCAGTGTCTCAATACTGGACCAATTTCAAGACTTCCTGGTCTGCTTGCGTGACTGTTGTAAAGTCCAGCCATTCAGGATTCATCCTGAGAGCTGCCTGTACTGTATAGTGGGTGTGTGACCACACAAAGGGTATCCTACATGTGGAGGAGGGAGTCTGTTATTGGTTGACTTATCCCAAAGAAAGGCGCTCTCAAAGTGTGCACCTGAACTCCCATATGGTCGGGAAACCAGCATCCTGCTTTATCACGAACCCGTGATGTGGCGAGCCTTGATGTGGTTTACAGTTGCCTAAACTACAATAAACACCTGTCGCCTGCAACTCTTCATCTAACCGACTCACTGTGGCTGGTTTGTGTTTTACTGTTCTTTCCTGGCAATGTTTGCGACTGCTCTGCCCACAAAAATGTCCATCTCACGCTGTGTGGATCAAAAAGGGTTTTATTTTGTGCCTCTGCCTTTTCTTTTGTTCTTCAACAAGCAGCAGAGCGAAGCAAAGAAAACAGCTCAACAGTGACGGGTACAACTTTTTTATTAGACATATTATTACATATTACACGTTATCACTGACGAGGCTGAATCTGATTTACAGTGGTGTCAAAAAATATTAGACTACTTGGTTTGGTTTCCACAGTTGGTCAACAGACACAGATTAGTTGTGTCCTCGTGCAGATGTAAAACGTACATGCATGTTGGTGATCAGCAGACCTTTGGCTGTCGTCTTTGTGGTGTTCAGTAGAAACTTTTAACAGAAAATATGGTTCCTTAAAAGAATACTTCACCTGCAAAATGACAATTTGTATGTAAATTACGCAGCCAAAGTTGCGTTTAAATCACGAAGAGAACTTTGTTTTTCTTGCACCCCTCCACTGTGGGCGGAGAATCCAAAAAAGTTGAACATTCTTCATGAATTTAAGTAAACGGGGAAAGCGTTTAAAAACAACAAAACTGATTAAAACATCTGCTCACAAGCTCTCACACATCTCGTGCAGTATAATCCAAGTCTCATTTATCTGGTCGTATGTTCAGTACTTCCCAAACACTTCCCAAAAATGCAAAAACTGGGCGTATGACTAGATAAATAAGACTTGGATTACACTGCAGGAGTTGTGCGAGTGTTTGCAAAGAGATGTTTTAGTATAGTTTTGCTGTTGTTAAATGTGGTTTCCATTTACTTTAGGTCATGAACTATTTTTGCCCTTTTTAGATTCTTCGTTTGAGAAAAAGTTTTATACACAAATTCAAGGTAACACACAGTGAGTAACTGATATACAGATGGTAATTTTGCGGGTCAAGTATTCTTTAATTAACCCCAATATCATTTATGAATGACAGACCATTTTTGGACTCTTAACAGAAACAAAGAATTGTGACTTACATCGTCTTTTTTCTTCTTCGTTCGACTCTCGTCTCCATCTGCATCCCCGGCTGCCTTCCTCTTTCCGTCGTGTGCTGATTTCTGGGACTGCAGGAATTCTGCAATCAAATCTGGACAGTCCAGATTGTCTTCTGGCTCCCATGTGTTATCTTCCCTGCCGACACAAGTGCATGAAAATGCAGTTAATTAATATCATAGTCACCTGTAAAAAATACCGGTTATAATTTTGATGCAATCTCTGATTTAGAGGAACGTCTAAATTGGATAATGACAGGAAAAGATGGAGTGGATGAGTGATGAGTTTCCCCCAAAAACACTCACTCAGAGAAGCCTTTCCACTTGAGAAGATACTCTACTCTTCCTTTCACCACTCGCCGATTCAGGACCTTTTCCACCACGTATTCCTCCTCCTCCTCCTCTTCCTCTGCCACTTCATCTGGCTTCTTGTCCTTCTTCTCGGCTGTGGTCATTTTGCTCTCTGATGGGTTAGAAATAATGAGCAGAGAGTTACTGGTCCTGGAGACACCCACCCTTTTAATGGCTGCTGAACCTTGTAAATTTAAAACTGTTAATACTGAGAGTTTAAGACGTTCACATGTGTTTTGGACACTTGTCGAGTGCCGTTTCAAATGGGTTACAAACATTTACAGTGCCACACATTACTTGACTCACTCCTCGACTCTTGACACACGGACAGAGTGATACAGAGACATTTATGTTAGAGAAATAATGATTATATTAAACCTTCTGTAACAGCGGGAACATCGTTAGGGGGCTCTGTAGTCAGGCTCATACTCATCAGGTAGACCTGGGGACCAGCAGGTTCCTGGTCAACGTCAAGATTGTTGCATCGTGGAAGCATGCGAGAACCAACGTGGTGGAGAGGAGAGAACAGCATTGGGTTTATTTAGGATACAAGGGTAACAATGTGAGGCAATGGAGATTACCAGCAATCTGAGTGTTGCGCTGGTACTTTTAAAAACCCACTGTGTGCATG
This sequence comes from Epinephelus lanceolatus, assembly GCF_041903045.1. Lineage (NCBI taxonomy): Eukaryota > Metazoa > Chordata > Actinopteri > Perciformes > Serranidae > Epinephelus > Epinephelus lanceolatus. The sequence goes on along the minus strand of NC_135754.1, from coordinate 34,084,021 downwards.
ATGGTTGTGTCAAAGACTGCCTGATCTGCATTGCCTGAAGTTACCCACGTACCATCACCTTATGACATGGTGTAAGCTCACTGGATCTCTTAGAGGGGGGGGGGGGGGGGGGTGTTACAAGTATAAAAATGTGGCCTAAAGTACATATATAATGATATTTTCTTTTGTAGGTGTGTCTTACAACTCTGTGATGCACGGTTTATAGTGTCATATCACCATTTTACTTACATGTAGCTGCATCTTCTCACATTTTTATCAAGATCTCCATTGAGTCTTATCGCCTACTGCTGCTGTGCATGTCTGCATATTTCATAAATGTGTGTTGATGCTTCATTTCTGCATGCATTCTGCATTTCTTCTGTTGCTCTGCTTTCAAAACATCTCCTAGCCACCAAAGTTGCAAGTTAACCAGCCAGCTAACACTGGCACATTCACAGCCATGTTAATACATGTGCATTGTCCTCATCAAAGAGTAAATAAATGACATTTTTATGACTTTACTAATTGATAATCCAGCGGTGGCAGACGGTGCCATGGCGGTGCCAGCATCAACAACAGTGCACAGGACGTTTGCAGCACCTGGCGGCAGCTTACTATACTTTATCAGTGAGTCAATGTACAGCTCATGTTCATATCATATGCTATGCTTTAACATAGTTTAAAATCACATAGTTGTGATGCAACATACATCCCATTCAGGGGTGTTAAAGAAGACCCAGAAGAACACACGGCACGACAAAGCCTCGGAGGGAGCCTCAGTTTGCAGCTAGCTGTGTCTCCTCCATATTGCCTTGGCGTTAGCAGCACCTCCTGCCCCTCACACACTCCTGTGGACGTCTGTCGGCTATAACAATGATGCTGTCCGGTGTGAAACGTGACTCCTGAGCTAACTAGTGTCCGTCCCCATTGAAAACATGCACATTAACGGCTAGCTAACGTCAAGACTCGTGCACATCCAAACGTTACCGAGACACGTTTGGAGGGAGGAGGGAAGACAAAAATTAAAACTCACCGGTGACTTACAATTTAATATATTTTTTCTAAACTTCCACCCGAAGTGATATAAAACAACACGGTGGTCTTTGCGTCGTGATTGTGTATCGATAACGTCGCTGTTTGCCTTGATTTGTAGGTAAACACAGAGCCGCTAGCTTGACTACACTCAACTGTATCGTTTCCGCCCCTTTGTCTGGAAGCAGAGAAGAAGAACAAAGTGCACTCCAGTGGGCCGCGCAGCTTCACTGATCTCAAACCATGTGGATTGACTCATGAAGGTAACCTGATACAGTGGAGCTGCGCGTGTGTGATGTGTAGATCTGTTGCTGCACAGTGTGAGCAAACGGCGGACTGGCTCAACGGAGCGGTCCTCTCTGCATTCATACACACAGCTGATAAATCAATACCACATGTACACTAGATCAACTGTACTTTATTTGTACTTTTCTGATCCCAAAGGAATGTGACCAAGTACATTTACTCAAGTGCTGCAAGTCTCAGTTTCATACATTTAATTTACCCTGTTAATCAGTTTTTTTTTGGTTTTTTTAAAAAAAAATTTTAAAATTTATTTAAAAGGGACAATGCACATTAATGAACATCAGTAAAAACAGTGTAAATGTGCCGACGTTAGCACAACGCTAATTCACATTCGGAGTCCCTTGGCAGGTAACAAAAATACACAATTTAAGTAGGAAGTAACAACAATAAAAAACAGGGGATTTCACATTCAAACATAGCAGCTAATGGGTCTATGAAGTGCAAAGTGCCAATTTACAGTATCAGTTTTTTAAAGTGCATGGTTGCCTATTTAAAGTGCGTAATATGAAGTAGTATACTATATAAATAAATCTGTTCGCCCAGTTGGGTCAGTCCATTCCTGTCGCCTGGAATAGGCCAAGCCACTGGGGTTCTGCTAATCAGTACCGTATAAGAAAACCAAACATACAATACAATCAAATTTGACAAGGCAGAAAACATTCAGGACACAAAATACAAAAGGGATGAGTGTATGATAATTGAAGAGAAATGTGGTGCAGGTCTGCACTCATACAGACACGCACCACATAACTGTACAGATTAGTGATGATTACAATGTTGATTGGTTTTAAGCCAGTTTTTGAGATGAGTTTTGAATGTACCAAGTGTGGGGTATTCTCTTATTGTGCCAACCGCCAGAAAATGTAGAAGAAGAAGAATGCGAGACTTGTTTTGTTTCTGGTTCTGCGGAAAACTCACGCAAGTTCGTAGTGTTTCCATTAAATGTACGGACTTTCGGGAAAACTACGAACTTGCACGAGTTTTCCGCAGAACCGGAAACAAAACAAGTCTCGCATTCTTCTTCTACTTTTTCTGGCGGTTGACAACCAGCTTGTAAATGCATTACCGCCTTCCTGACCCGGAGTGTGGATATCACCATGGAGAGAGGTGCGCTACATCAGACTTAATTCAAACATAACTGTTTCCATCCCCCGTTTTGCGAATCAACATTTTTTTAAATCAACCAAAACCCGGCTAAAGCGAGCGTATTTTAGTTTGTGCGAATCAGGGGATTTTAATTCGAATTTTGGCGTTTCCATCATAATTTTCCGACGCAATACTTCTAGATACGCATCTAAACAAGCTTGTGCAAGACCATGAGACATGGGCACCGCCTTCATGTGTGTTCACGTGCTTTCGCGCGCATGCGTGAGCACGGTGCACAGAGAGGCAGTTAGAGCTACAGGCTACAATGAGGCTAAAAACAGAGTTCAAATGAGGTTTTTCCAAACAACTTTTTATGTCGGGGCTTCAGGACACTTGGATCACTACGGACGAGCAGTATGGAGATATTTTGTGGTTTCAATTATGTGTTTTTGGACGTTTGAATCTGGGGCGCCGTCAGCCTCCATTAGGTGGAGTTGTGTTGCTACCTCCTCTCCCCTTGGATCTCCACAAGTGTTGCGAGGACTCTAAAACTTCACCTGAGCTTCCCTCGGCATATGGGTGAGTAGATAATGGCTGAATTTTCACTTTTGGGTGCACTATCCCTTTAATGGCAAGGGAAACTTCTTTATGAATTTGTTGATTTTGTATGGAAAATATTATGTTCACAAATGTAAATGGTCTCAAAGGAAACCAAGGATACAAAAATAGAAATTCACCACTATATTCAAACACTACACCAAAGCTCAAAGAACATTGGACATATATAGGACACTGAAAACCTCTGTGTGACAGTTATGAACTGAAACCCCTCATGTACATATGTGTATATATGCATAGTTCTTTGTTTGTTTGTCTTGTTTGTTTATTTATGTTAGGTGTGTAAATACTGGACATGCATGGAGTGAAATAAAGGGAAAAAAAGTCTAAATTTCAACTCAACTTTATGTATATAGCACCTTTCATACAAACATCAGCCCAAAGTGCTTCACATGACAAAACTGGAACCACGCAGACACAAGACAATAAAATATTTAAAAAGCAAAGCAACCAAAAGAAAGCAAACTAACAAAATAAGATGAAAATAAATAACACCCTCTTTATACTTATACTCCACCACATTTCAGGGGGAATGTTTTTTTTTTTTTACTTCACTAGAGTTACAAATTAAGATTTTCACATACAAAACATATGAAGAGGTTTTAAAATATTATGTTTTTTGAACAAATTAAGCTACAGTTTATACAAGTACAGTTGAAACAGTTAGTTGACTGACAGAAAATTAAAGGGATAGTTCAGATTTTTTTGAAGTGGGGTTGTATGGGGTACTCATTCATAGTCAGTGTATTACATACAGTAGATGTCAGTTGCTATGCCCCTAGTTTGGAGAAGCAGGCTGGAGTCCAACACAGAAGCTTAGCAATGCACTGCTGTGAGTGGGGTCAGCAAAAACACATTTTATCTACTCAAAAAAAATCTCACCTGAAAAAATCCACATCAGTTTGAGTGTGTGCTATAGTCAGAATATTTTTACTGCTTTATCTTACTGTCAGACAGTGATTTTCAACAAGAAAATTAAGTCATTATTTTGCTTTCTTCCAAACCAGACTCCATAGAGAAAAACAGTAATTTAACATTGCTGAACACAGGAGCTGCTGCTCTACTGCTGCCTCCAACAGTTATTTTATTTATCTTATTGTGTGACTCTGGCGGTTGAATGGTTTAGTTTGGATTCACCACCAAAGTCACACAGTAAAACAAACTAACTAACTGATCACGGCAGCAGTAGACCAGCAGCTCTTGTGTTCAGTGAGCTAAAATTGCTGTTTTTGTCAATGGAGTTTGGTGATTTTGACGAGAGCATAGACAGGGAAGTTGTTAATGGCTTCCCCATTGGGACAGGCTGTCTGATGGAAAGGTAAATCGGTAAAAAATACTCCCAATATAGCATACACTAACACTAATATTAGGTGGAACTTTTTTCAGGTGGCTTAAATTAATTTTGTTGCTGCCTCCCACCCACAGCAGTACATTGCCTTGCTTTCATGTCAGACTCAGACATGGAGACATGCCTGCCTCTCCAAACTAGGAATGTGCTGACCGACATCAACTGTATGTAATATACTGACCATGAGTAAGTACCTCATACAACCCCACTTCAAAAAAATCCAAACTATCCCTTTAAACATAAAGTATTTTGATGGTTTAAGTCATTTTTTATGTAAGAACATTTAATGGTTTCAGCTTCACAAATAAACAACAGTAGTTTTACATTAATGCATGAATTATAATAATAATAACAATAACAACAATAAGAATGATAATAATAATATAATGACGTAATTTATAGACTAATCGTAGGCCTATTTGAAACAGGGACATTTTTCTACTTTTAAGATTTTAAGTACATTTTCCTGATTATAATTGTTCACTTTTAATAAAATAACATTTTCTATAAAGTATTTTTACTGTAACAGGATATTTTCATATAGTATAATTAGTTCTTTAACCTAAGTCAAGAAACATTTCTTCCGCCACTGGATATGGATCGATTTCCACAACTATCTATTATGATTCTGTTTCTTCCGAGATGACAGTGAATGCAGCACTTGTGCCTTCGTCACTTCCTGAACAACATCTTCCTGTTAGAAATGGCGGCGACCTTGTGTGTGAAATTACTACCGAAACAGGGTAATGTAGATTTAATACTGCATTTCTGACGCTAGCTATCTGTCTGTAATGAGTTAGTACTTTATTACCTGTTTTTATAGAACTATTTAAAGCTAACAGTGTTAGCTGCGCTTCAGTTTAACAGCGGTTTAGATAAGCTAGCTGTGTTTAGTTAGCCGGTGTTAGCACGGCTGCCTCAGGCTTGTCTGTTATGTTAGCAGATGTTAGTCTTTTCTGTTAAATAAACTAAATAACAAAATACATATTTCGTATACAGGGGGGTAGTATACAATTAGAACCATATCAAAAGAGCCAGGGATATATCAAACCAGACAAAAATATTATAAATCATACCGATATTAAGAGTCATGCTAGCTTGTTTGTTACTCGAATTTTAAAGTAGTTTTTCATGTTGCCGAACATCCTTTATAAAAACGATAAGATAAGCGATTTTATTGCTAAAGTTACATTTATAGAAGAACAAAGTTGCCAACATCATTATTTAATTTAATGGGCTTTTTTCTTGAGTTTTTGAAGAAACCAATCACCAAGTCTTTAAAGATAAGATGAAAGACAAATCTGCTAAGGTCTTGCCAGATGTCTAGCTGTAAAAATAGGTGTAAAACTTGCTGAATATCATCATAGAAAGAGAAGTGTATGTTTGTCCTTTTTTTATATGTGGCAGGTTAGCATTTATGAATAATTTTGAAGGATACCTCCCAACCTTCTTCTGATATATATCATTTATAAACCCATGTCAGTGTGGAAATGTATGACTAGGAAAGACATGTATTTTGCTGCAGGCCGAACTACAGTCCTATAAAGCAACAAGCTGCCTGTTGCAATGGCATCAAAAGCTACAGCAAATTCCTTGAGGTTGCAAATTTGTATGTAGGTAAGAATTCTCTGTACAGCGAGTGTTTAACACATGTTGTGTCTTTCAGGATGGCTTCCCCTGACACAGAGTGTTCGGCACGGCTCCAAAGCCGTGACACGCCACATGCGACCAATGCACTTCCTCAAACAGAAGCTCATGGCTGTCACACAGTACGTTCCTCCCAAACGGGTCATTCCTCGAGGAGCCTATCCATCCAAGAGCAAACACATGCAGGAGGTAACACTCATCCCCTTCTCATCTTTCCTCTGACACACATAAAGAGCCAAGAGCTGATATATTGGATAAGGCTGCTAGTGAGTTGTTGGATTGCCAGTGCTGCATATCATGTGTTCACTACAAGTTTATGGACACCAAAACATTTTATTCCAAAAGCATGGACATTAATCTGCTGCTATAGCGATAGTTCCCAGTCTTCAATTTTCAGACACTCTTTCATTAAAGATAATCCAGGAACTCTAATGTCTGATGAATACCGTACTCTTTCAGTAGTTGCATGTTTATGACTGTAACACTGTCTTGGAGTTAGATTGATTTGAGACCTGATAATACCTGCCAGTTTCATCAGGATTTAGAGTCTACAGCTTTCCCCCTCAAACTAAGGTATCACAACAAGTAAAAAAGTTTTGCTGGTATGAATATGAAAACTCAGGTATCACATTGGCATTAATATAGCAGAAATTCTGATGATATCTTTAGACTAAATACATTGCCGTCATCCTTAAACCTTGTGCACTCATTGGAGCAGTATTCACACCATGGCTGATAATAGAATGAAGGAGGGACCATTGTTTTTCCTTGTCTCAGACCGTAGGTTAGAAGCTCCACTTCATATGAGACACTCTTTTATTCCTCCAGGATAGTCCGTTCATGTTAATGATGAAGAGGAATGTGAAAGCCGTGTTCCAGGAGTCTAAGATGATCGCTGTGGTCCAGAACAACGGCAGTAACTCTGAGGACATGATGATTCTCAGACACAGACTTCATAAACATGGCATCACTGTCAAGTTCTTCCCCAACCAGGTAATAATAGAATTGTTTCATCTGTGGTGTTTATGTGTTTGTTTCCAACAGATGGACTCTCTGCCATCAGAAGACTTGTTGGTTACTAGTTATTGTTTTGTTTATCAGGAGATATTACATGCAATTAGGCGTTAAGTGGTTAAACTCCTGCCTTAAGCCTAGTTCACATGACACGATTTCCACCCTGATTTTGTGTCGCGGAGACTATCGTAATCTTTTAAGTGTTCATACCTGGCGACGTGTGTTTCTGTCAGTGGGAGTCTCCCCAACTGCGTTATGACCTGTGTGTGCACACCACAAGATTTCTCCACCGAGCCCTCGCCGACTGAGCCCCAGATAACGCGGTGACGTCACCAAACTACATTTTTTAACTTGGAGACGACACATCGTAAAGGCATGGATAATTCTTCCCAGTGTTGCATCAGATCTGCCTCCAGGGCCTGGGTCCAAACACTACGCGCTCCCCGTGATCCTGTGGACGCCGCCATTGTTGTTGTTGCTTGCCGGCTTGACTCGTCCTCCTCACATTTCTTCCGTCCTACTGCGTGCTGATGTGGGACGTATCCCGCCTCTCATTGGCTGATGCTCTTTGTCAGTCGTGTCACACTTCTCCAGTTTTCTAGCATGCCAGATATCCAGTCCCAGTCACAGACGAGGGGGCGACTTGCTCGTAGGCTTGTTCAAACATGAGAACTCGTTGTGGCAGACTATCTGCCGACTCACCTCCGACCCAAGGTGGCTCTCAAGATCCTCTGCGACGTCAGAATCGTGTAATGTGAACTAGGCTTTAGTCTCACTTAATCTATTTCCACAAATGAATTTCAGGCTGTGAAACATGCATCATCTCTGTAGCTGCTGCTTATTAGTAAAACAGCCACTAAGAACGTGACTGAGATCTGTTTCCTTTACGTAAAACACATATCATGCCAAACAACTCTGAAACCCTGAAATCTTAGTTTCTTTTTTTATCTTAGTTTGTCCTAATCTTTAATCGTGCTTTCTTTCAGGTGATGCGGTCCTTCCTAAAAGACAGTGTTTACTCCAACATGGCTCCTCTGTTCCTCTGTCCCACAGTTCTGTTTGTGAGTAAAGAGACAAAAGTGAAGGAGATGCTGGTGACTCTGAGGGGCAGCCCACAGATGACACTCCTGGGTACGTTTATTCTCTGTGTCTGCATGCAAGGAAGAACTTTGTGAGGGAGAGTGATCATTTTATAATGTTTGCTGCAGACTAAGATTGCACATACATGACATGATGCCTCAGGAACTTACAAACTTGCATAAAAATTGTGTGTCTATAAATGCTTTATTTCATTTGGGTTTTGATTGTGATTTGGGTTTTTTTTTGCTGAAGACAATTTATTAGCAGTGTAGTAACAAAATACTAACAAACAGGAACTTAATTTCATGTCCTAAAAGTGTGTTTGCATCAGTTTAAGAGAGAGAACTAATAAAGCTTTAAAATAAAATGCAGTTATACACAAATTCATTCACATAATTACTAAAATGAAATTATGAAATTCATATTTTACACATCTGAATCTCATTGCATTTAACTGAAAAACATATTGAACAGACAGTGACCACTGAACCATTGCTCCCCTCTCAACAGGAGCCTGTATAGACAACACGTTGCTGAGTGCACAGGGGGTGGTGAACTACTCCAAACTATCCTCAATGACCGTCGTCCAGGGCGAACTGGTCGGCGGGTTGACAATGCTGACCTCCCAAACAGCCTCCATGCTGCACCGCCAGCCAGCCCACCTGTCCGCCCTCCTGCAGCAGTATGTCAAACAGCAGAGCTCGGAGAGCGGCGCAGAGGAAGCGTCTAAAGCAGAGGAGGCCTCGTAGAGCTGCGGAGGGAATGACTGGGACCTTCACCTTGCAGATTTCCAGCTGCTTGGAATTACGAGGGACGGATGGGTTGGATGCATATTTAGAATTTGTTGTAAATCAGCACCAAAGTTCCACTTCAAACTTTTAAGATTCGTCCTAAAAAAAAGTTGGTGGCCACGATCTTAAAGTTTGACTGGAGCTAAATTCAACTCAGTCATTCAATGTGCATCCACCTGTGGGAGCAGTGAGGCTGCTGTGAACGAAGGAGTCTGCAGACTTGACTGATTTTAGTGCATCTCGACCTGTCAGTGGAAGTCTTGGATGGACAGTGCTGCGAAAATGTCAGTGTCACCCAAGCAATACATTTATTTAAGGATATAGTCACACATGAATAAAATATTTCAATACAGTCGGCTGCTCTGTCTCATTTGTTTGGATTTAGGAATTGCAAGATTTGTAAGACGCATTTGAATTTTTAATGTTAGTTTGAGCTACTTGGCATGTTCGCACCGTCAATTTACGTCCACTAAAGGTGCTTGTTTTTGTGACGGCCAGGCTCAGATTGTTAATATAATTTTTGGCAGCATTATGGAAAGGATCCCTACAGAAATGCACCTTTTTGTTTAACCAGTAAAAGCCCCAAAATCTCCATCGCCAAACCCACCAGACTCCATTTATAAAAACATCTTTTTCATCTTCATAAAACACACTTCATTCAAAGTCGACAGAAACAAAATAAAACTTGCAAAAAACATCTTGCGTCGTTTTTCCACTGCTCCGACAATCACCAGCTCTGGTTTGGAAAAATAAACCCTTAATTCACCCAGGTGGATTTGAAAACATGCTGCCTCTATACACGCTAAAATTACTCTTTATTTAAATGGAGTCTGGTGTGTTTGGAGATCACGATCCCGTGGCTGTTTGTGGTTAAACAAAATGGATCTTACTCTATAACAAACAGGTCTATCTCTGTAGGGATCCTCTCCATAATGTTTTGGGACACATAGTATAACAATGTGCGCCTGTCAGTTGCAAAACAAACACTTGTAGTGGACGTGTGTTGATGGTGCAAACACTTCTGAGTGATTGTGTTGCAGCCTGTTTCGCTTTTACTATAGTTTGCTTAATACTGGACCAATTTCAAAAATTGTTTTTCCCTTGAATCACTTAGTCCAAAGGTCGGCAACTTGCAGCTCCAGAGCCACATGCGGCTCTTTGCCCCTCTGCAGTGGCTCCATGTGGCTATGACAATTATACGTACATATTTTCATTTATCACCATTGTAAACCTCAAGAAGTTATTACATTCTCCAACTGTAAAAATGTGCAGCCTATACACCTAACAAGTAAAACGTTTTAACATTTCATCAAGTAAAATGTGCGTCATACATCTACGGCCTCGCACCTTTTCCTCTGAATTTTGCCAAACCTCAGCAGAAGTAGTTCGTCTTGAGTCTACCTAGCGAGGCTAACTATGGATTCCAATTTCTTGTCTTCCTCCTTGAAATACTTCCCCATAACCTCCTCCTGATCTTTGTGTAGTTGAGTCATCATAGGCTGTTTAACTGCAGTAGGTTTCCCTTTGCTCCGCATCTGCTTGCACTTTTGACTAAAGTAGTAATAATATAAAAGCTGACCACACAGTTGCAGGGTTTTTTTTGAATGTTTGAAGGAGGATGGAGGCCAATGTTCTCCATGCCGCTGCCATGACACTGGAAACAAGTGTCTGTGAATACTCCAAATCTATATAAGGGAAAGTCTTGAAGGAAAATAAAGACTTCAATAAAGTATGGACAGGTTTGTTTGCTTTTACCGCCAACTCTACAAAGTTAAGGTATGGAACAATCTTAAAGAGCCCACTGCAGAGTGGCCACCTTGTGGTAAAACAATTAATGAATGCTCATTTAGACCTATTAATGATGTTGACAGGCTAATTTAGACCCAACAGGCTGTGTTACCTTCATGTAAAGATCAAAAATCAGGTTGAAAAATAAGAAAGTTTCCCTTTAAATGCAGAACCTTTACATTTAATTCTGCCAAAGTAGCTGAAGTGGCAGAATTGCTGTAAAGTGGCATCATGAAAACCACTCCAGCCAAAATAAACACAAGTGGTCACAGATCCTGATACGTTAATCTGCGGATTACAGCATGTTAATCTGGGTCAGTTAGTCTATTATGGCCCGCCTCTGTGAGGGAGACAGACTCGGGCGCTCCCTCCAACACCAGACTCCCCTGCAGGAGAGGGGGTGTCCAAACTGAAAACACAGAGATTCAGAAGTAAACATGCACTTTATTGAGAGATCAAAATAATTTGATCTTTTTTATTAACAGCATTTACTCAGTACAGGTTGTCATGGGTACAGAGAAGGTAACAAGTGGTGTGAACACTCCCTTTCACACCCCCAATACACAGACTGACCTCACCAACACCCCTCCACCCCTCTGTCTCTATTCAAATGAACATCTCACACTTTACTGGAGCACATGTTCTTGAGGCTGAGATGCCAACAGATGCTCTTGGTGTGGGAGAGCTCCCAATAGTCAGAAAATTGGAAGAAGATTTGACCTCTGAAGAAACTACAGTTGATTGGAGTGCAGTTTGGAGCAATATCTGGAGTTGGAGTGATGCTAAATAAAGGGTAAAGTATGACTTGGAGTGAATGTTCAACATGATGCTTTTCAAATAATCAGGAACATACTTTCACCTTTAAATATATTTCTAAAGTTACTTATTAAGGCTCTATTAAGACCCCACCCTGTGCTTTACAACAGATTCAACTAGGTGTGTGTAGTGTGTACAGGCTGGCTGCATTTACCCTCCACTACATCCCCGCTAGACGCTGTGTAATTCCAACTAATGCGGATAATGCCCGGGACACATTGCGCACGGCGCGCGCCGCCTGCGACGCACAGCCCTCCTTGGGATTTGGAGGGAGCTCGTGTCACCCACCGGCAGAGAGGGCACGGCGGCTGAGATTATGTGATCACAGTCAGTGATTATCTGTGCATGTAACATGTAGTTTTATCGGTTTTTTTGCTGTCTTTTCGGTGGAAATGTTGATTGTCCTGCAGGTCGTTTGACGCCAAATGAGACACTTGGATTTAAATCAGGCGCAGAGGGCTGCGGGAGATGATGAGAGGCGGAGGTGAAATTCAGGTAAGACTCATTTATACATTTTAAATATTAGCTCGATCAGAAAGAAACTAAAATGTAGAAGTTGGGTTCATTCTGATAACTGTTGCCACCAGAATATTTGATATAATTTATATTATATTAATGTTACATACAGATATCTCTGTCTTGAATGCCCCCTGAAAAAACAGAAGAACGTTTGGTTGAAATAGTCCAAACTTCCACTTGAGTGACATCTTAATTAGCCTTAGATAAGAGCTTGTGCAGCCCTGAATTGTTCCCATGTGCCCCAAAGGACTTGTGTAACATCAACTAAGGATGTGAATCAGACTGGCTGCTCACACTGAATTAATTTCACTTAGATATATCAGTGTAGCTGCGTCCTGATTGCACTTTGTCAGTGCAAACAATCACACTTTTAGAGCTGCTGGAAGTCAGTGTTCTTCTCTCCAGGTGATATAAATTAACCTAAATTATTTCCTCAGCTCTGATTTTGGAGTACAAACATACTGAGTCCTCTCCACACTCATTCATAAATATCTTATCCTCAAGTGATCTTTTATTGGCTGCAGTTTTTATGCCAGAAAATGAGATTACAGCCGTCATAATCTCTGCATTTTAACTCCATCCTCTGGCATGATGCATCCTTCACCTCATTTGATTTGTGTTGTTGGCTTCCATTTCCATATAATGAGCTCAGATACACACACACAAGGAAAAGTGGCATTTTGGACATAAATCATTGTCGATACTTAGTGTGCGTGAAAAGCCTTTTAAAAGCTTTATTGCATTTTAATTTTGATTCAGGATTGAGCTACAGTTCCTAAAAGGGATCAAACTCAGATGCTTTACTATAAATAATAAATTAGATTTTAAAAGGTTTTGCAGAAGCTTTAAATCTTAAAGTATCCTTTGCACTCTTATTTAAAGCTTTGTGGAAAGTGTAACGTAACGTTTGCCGCCATCCAGTGAGACCACTTTTTCTACTTGTAGAATATTCTTGTGTTCCTCCTTGAGTAAGCGAGCTCAGAAACCTGCAAATCCTTTCATCCTGTTTCCACCACATGCTGTCATCACTGAGGTCAGTTACTCTCATCCTCTCCTGCCCTTACGTAACAGCCGGCCGGGCCACTTCTGCCCAGATTTAGAGGGATATCAGTTTGGGTGTAACGTCCCATTCATTTTGGATCCACTGAGATGGCCTATATTCTCACTGTCTTTAAGCCTGCAGTGTGATTATTCTCTGCAGGCTGACGTCACAAATACAAACCATACAGTAACTTCACTACTTGAGTGAATACAGGTAGCTTTGCAAACTAAATGCACACCAGAAAATGTTGCAAATACTCATAAAAAAGCCTAAAATCTTCAGTTTATCCCCTTTTTATGTCTGTAAACTTGTTTTTGAAAACCACATATTGCTACAATCATTTCAGATTCATCTCAGTGAGTAGTTTCAAAGTACTTGATGCTATTTTTTCTCCCTGTTGTCAAGCTGTGACTGTGGTCATCATCTTTGCACTTCTCATGTTGTGTCAGTGCTCTCTGCCTCGTGCTCCTCCATGTCCGAGTGGCTAAAAACATCCCCTGAAAAACCAATTAAGCAGAGGGTGGTAATCCTCTCCTCGCAGGTGGTATTGGCCGTGGCGTCACATACTGTTCAGTGGCTGATACACCAGCGTGGGCAAAATCATGCAGCAGAACAAGAGCCTAAATTAATCAATCAATCATTATGGCATAAAAAAATATGTGTGGTATTTAAATCGCAAATATTTAATGCTGAACAAATTCTCCTACTCGAGATAACAAGAATGCCAATATGTTGCACTGCAGCACCACAAAATATGATCTCAAATTTAGTTATAACCTTTAAAATCATACAGTAGTATTTAATATAGTTTGTTGCATGTCATGGGACATCTGTATCTTTTTGAAGCGCCACACCCACATTCAGAAGCTCTAAGATTAACAGATTATTCTGTGACACAGTAACCACAAGAATGACTCTACATCTTCACAACCTGCTCCTCTTTTTACCTCAAACACGTTACAAAGAAAACGCTTGACAATTGTGTCTATAGTCTCACTTTTATTGCAGAGATAATTCTGGTTTTTAAACTTCAGTTGCTCGTGCAAGAGGATCTGGAGGCAAACTATAATTTAGCTGTATTTGTTTAGAGTTATACCGTCTGAAAAGTCTGTTGTCTGAATTTGGCACTCAGTTTTGTGCTCAGCGTGGGTGACTTTGAGATCCAGTGTGATCTAGATGAAGATCCGGGATGTACGAAGTGCGCTCAGGTAGCTCTGTTAGGTAACTGGATTACTCAGAGTCCCATCTCGTCTCCTGAGCCTGTTTAACACTTTCACTTTGCTTTCTTGCTCGTGGAGCTGTCTCGCCCTCATGGGTCATTATAGAGCTCATTGTAAACAACAGCATCAAACTTAATATGTAGGCCTACAACATTTGACAAAAGTAAGATGTTGAAGAATCTTTACACTGCACCAGTTCATGCGCATTGTATTCTACTCAGGCCATGATGTTTAAGATATGATGATTTACTGATTTGCTGACTGATGATTGAATGGATCAATCATCCAAAGTCATACGTACATCAGAAAAAGATTCCAGCTCCTCAAATGTGATGATTTTCTGCTTTGCTCTGGTGTATAATACTGTAAACTGAATGTCTTTGTTGAGAAAACAATCTCACTACAACAGGTCTATTTAGTAGCTATTCTGGAGCTTTCGATCATATCACGTGGTCGCCATCAGCAGACAGAGTTGGATCCGCTGCGATCATAGGTGTTCAAATTGACATTAACCGGAATATCTTTGGATTTTGAGCTGTTGGCCGGTCAAAACAAGCAAAATTGGAGGTACTATTCACGTCATTAACATATGTTAAAGTAGCAGTACAGTGGCAGTACAGGACAAGATGTACTTAAAGTATCAAATGTTGAAGTTGATTTTATGCAGAGTGGCCCCTGTCAGTGTCATTGGGTCATTATCATTGATGTATTTAAGCAGTACTTTAATGTTGTAGATGGTCGAGGTGGAGCTAATTTTAATCACGTCACACACAGCTTGGTAGTTCAATTTATGATACACTATATTAGAAACTGCTCCTAATGTTCATATGTATGGAATATTTACCTGAAGACAAAGCTTTTATTTACTTTAATTTCACAGATAAACAATAAATTGTGAAGACAATAAACCTAACCTCCACAAAAATAGCATTTTAAGTCTTGTGTGTGATTTATCCTGGCTTCATATGAAGCTAGCTGCTAGGCTAATTTATACAATGTAAAACGCCATATGCTCTTGCTAATAATGTTAGCATGTTGTATTTGTTTGGAAAATGTGTTTACTATAAGACAGTTGTTTTGTCAGTGAACCTTGTGAGTTGTAATGGAGCTGAATTTTGTAACGTTACCTTTGTTAAATGTTGCTGTTGTCCCTGGCTTCATATGAGTAGAGGAAAAGTTCCCTAGCTGCTAGGCTAATTTATACAATGTAAAATGCCATAGGCTGGCGCTAGTAACGTTAGCATGTTGTATTTGTGGGGAAAATGTGTCCAGATAAAGACAAGTGTTTGTCTGTGAATGCTGCGAGTTATAGTGAAGCTGATTTGTGAACTTGTGTTTGAAATTGTCTCTATTAAGCCATGTTTAATGTGTGTTTAATGTGTGTAGTATTTAAAATAACATAACATAACATAACATAACATAAAATAAAATAATGATGGCTAACCCCTCTGATCCTGACACTACAGGGGGCTTGTGGCAGATTGCAGAGGATCTCTCTCAACAACCAGCCAATCACAGTGGGAAGGGGAATCTAAGGTCAGCGCTCTGGAATGGATTCATACGGATCTTCACTCAATCGCAGCCAATCGCTGACAAGCGGCCTGGAGAAGTCTTCACCAACGTGGAAACCGTCCCACTCTAGGAGCAGCAGCACTCTGTCATCTCGCCACTCCAGACAGGTGAGTCACCATTCACCTGAACAAGGGGATTACATGTATGTGCATTGTTTTTCTTCCTATAAGGTCTGACACCGGTCAGAACTCGGATTCGTATCAGTTAATGTTTATATATCAGATAACAGCACTACAGGCTGCCAGAACAAAACTGTTGTAAAAACAGTA
Organism: Epinephelus lanceolatus; assembly: GCF_041903045.1. Classification (NCBI taxonomy): domain Eukaryota; kingdom Metazoa; phylum Chordata; class Actinopteri; order Perciformes; family Serranidae; genus Epinephelus; species Epinephelus lanceolatus. The sequence continues at coordinate 34,067,894 of NC_135754.1, read as the reverse complement.
TACAACATCCTTCTTTCATTTGAGGCCCAAAACAACATCTGACATGTTCTGTTTTATTCTAAATTAAAGACATTATTTAGTATAAAACCACTGAGATTAGTGAGCCAGATGTTTTTCATAATAAACACTGACAGTTTTAATTCACCATAGTACTGTATGTATAATAGAGAATAGATTAGGACTCACTTTACACAGTCTGCTGTGTTTGCTGCTGTGCTTTTCTTAGAGGTCAATACAGTTACTAAAAATAATAACATATTGGTAGCCAAGTAACCTTAAACTTAAAGGAATACCACAACCACAAACTGATAATTTGCATATCAACTACTCACCATGTGTTACGCTGAGCTTGTGAAGAAAAGTTTTTTTTTCTTGCATGCCTTCAAGATGAACGAAGAAACCAAAAACAAAGGAAATTCTTGATGAATTAAAGTCATAGGGGTCCATGTTTATCAACAGCAAAACTAACTCTCACACAGCTTGTGCAGTATATTAATTTATCCAGTGGTATGCTCAGTACTTCCCAAACATATGCAATTTGCTAAACCTTACTTTTTAAAACACTTCCATATACAGGTAGCTGAGCATCCGTGGGTGGGCATCTGCTACGCATAAGGTTGCTTGTGCAGAAGCGTTCTTCTTTTTTTGGGGGGGATGGATTTAGGACGTACTGAGCCACAGCTGGATAAAAGACACTTAGATTATAGTGCATGAGTTGTGTGAGAGTTTGTAAATGGATGTTTTGATGTAGTTCTGCTTTTTAAAAAAAAAAAAAAAAAAAAAAACGCTGACCCCTTTTATTTCAACTCATCAAGAATTTTCTACATTTTTGGATTCTTCGTTCACCATGGAGGCATGTGAGAAATCAGAGTTTTCTTCACAAATTTGAGGTAACACAGGGTGAGCAAGGGGCCGTGCACACGCTGCATATATAACCGCCTGGTAGACGTGAGGCCAGTTGCTGGGTGTTATTCTGTGCCAACTTTCAAGGGTGCAGAGGCAGGTTGTGTCCGAGGTTGCTAAGTGACCATAACTAGCACAGTATCAAAACCTGTTTACCTTAAATTCTGAGTGCAGAGCAGATTCTTCCCAGCATTGTTTTGTAAGTGTGTATTAGCCCCTTACTGATGTACAAAGTACAATCATTTTGTGGGTGAAGTGTTCCTTAAAAGGATTTTTCCCATTCACGCTGTCCATAGATCGTCAAAGACTGGGAAGTGATTGACGACCCTCAGGCAGAAATGCACGCAGGAGGTGACAACCCTCAGGATATGACCACCCCAGGCATCTGTGAAGGATATCTCCTCAAGAGGAGGAAGTGGCCTCTGAAAGGTTGGCACAAGGTGAGAAATCTGTCCACTCTGTTGTTTTTTATTTCCACATGTTGACTTTATAAAGTTTATTAAAAGATTATTGATCTCTTTTTTCAGCGATACTTTGTGTTGGAAGCAGGGAACTTGCGTTACTCCAAAAGTCAACATGATGTAAGTGAACTATATATTTAATAACACAATATTTTACCGCTGTAGATTTAAACACTTGTATGTGCATTTTTCCACTAAAGGTCTCCAGAGGACGAGTCCAGGGCTCTCTAGATCTGAGCTTCGCAGTCATGTCGATAAACAAGAAGTCAAATCGGATTGATTTGGATGCAGGGGACATTCTTTATCACATGAAGGTAAACATAGTTATTTATCACACAAATCAACAGTGTGTCTTTAGATTAAAAAGACACATATATGACTCTTCTTGTCTCTGCAAGGCAAAGAGCCACGAACTCTTCTACATTTGGGTGACCAAACTACAAGCCCACCGCCAGTACAAGAAGAACGAGGCAGCTCACGTTCACAGCAGCCTCCTCCAGACTTTGTCCCAAGGCACTGTGGCCGGACATGAGCAGAGAAATGGAGATCTGGTGACTATCAAATTAACAGAGTCAAACGAAACACAACAATCTTTACAGATGACTCAGACTAACTCTCGTATCCTCTTCCCTCTGTATTCATGTTACCAGAGCTCTGCAGGCATGGTGGATTCAGCAGGAGCTCCAGCACTCGTGCTGCCGTCAGATAACACAGCTGTGAACAGCAAAGTGTCGGCCTGGCTGCAGCAAAGTCACGACCCAGACACCTGTGTCCAAGGTATGAGTCATAAATATTATATACTGTATCATATAGAAACACATTTTGAATAAAGCCTGGATAATCTATGGAAGAGTTCCTGAAAGAGGAGCGATAAAGGCTTTTGTGGCTCCAGAGGGAGCAGTGTGGCTGATAAATGTACTCAAGGGGTTTCACGTGAGTTGCATTGTGGGTAATGTAGCCGCCAGGACAAGGGAGATGAATGTGTGGAATAAAAAAGACGATATCTCTGGTTCTGCTGCATTGATTGTGATACTTTTGAGTCTGACAGTGTTTTAGGAAAGCAATACTAAATCTGTAGGTGCTCTTAACTGAGCTCTGTGTGACATTGAGAACATTCATATAGAAGCAAACAACTATTTGTTAAATAAAGATTTAAGGGAGTAATGGCATCCTGAGCAGAGAGCGTCACTCTACCTCTGTGTGTGTTGTAATCTGAACTTCACAGTTTGTTTTCGTGGTAGACGATTCTCAAACAATTTACACCACATGTTGCCTCAGAAAATATCAGACTGTCAGCTAAAGCCATGTTGAACAAAGGGGTAACATGGGAACTAGCACTCCTCCCCAAAACTCACACACTGCAAGGACCAGGAGCCAGTCGAACACAGCACCTTAAGTTTTCTCCTTAAGTAATGACACTTAAGACATAATTTTTCCTAAGATGATGTACTTACTTAAGGGTGTTGCACAGAATCCCCGGATAAGGTTTCCTTAGTTAAGTAAAAATGTTAAGGCATTTACTGCATTGAAAAATTCTACAGTGGTAAAATACTACATTTTCCATGATTACCATTTGTTTGCTTGTTCTTAAACTTGTGATACCTAAAGTCTTTTGTGCAATGGTTTAATTAACTTTAAGGGATTCCTTAAGTATAAGACCAAGATAAGGAGATAAAGTGTTGTGCAACTGATTTTAATTCAAGAAAGCCTTAACGTGGATTTCAAGAAAAATCTTACCTTGTCAGGCACTGTGCAGATTTCACTGGCACTGCCTAAGTGGCCGTTAGCACCTACACTCAAGCCCCTTTTACACTGCCAGATTTTCCATGAACGTTGGGCCGTTTTGCCAGCAAGCTGCGAGCGTTTAGACACACAGAGCCGGATTGGCGAGTTGATCCAAGGTGCCCAATTTTCCCCCTCGTAGGGTAGACATATTGCCGGAACGTTTTTGGTTTAAACAGACTAAGGCGGCCTTCCACAACAGGAGGGGCTGTTGAAGGCTTGTGGGAGGAGCTGTTGATGACGCCTCACGTGCGACCCACTGGTGGTGGATAAACAGGAAACAGCTGATAGCAGGAATTAGCGAGCAGCTAGTAGCAAGAAGGAAACACAAACCTGACAGACACTGTAAAGATGAGCAACTGGGGAGACAAGGAATTGTGCGCCCTCCTTGCCCTCTCAAACGAAGAGGCCATTAACCGTCAGATGACGGGGACGGTGAAGAGCAGGCCGACTTACGAGAGAATCGCCGAAGGACTGACCAGCTGTGGCTTCCCTCCCACGTCACTGGTTACGTCACACGCTGAACCACACGTTTTGTTACTTGCTCACGCCCCCCCATTGCCCCGAAAAAGGCACATTCTGTATAAACAAAAGTAGGTAGGCGGCATTTTGCTGCACTCCCCGATTTTGTTTTGATACTGCCAATGCTGAAAAAAGACTGATTGGGCTTTCCTGCAAATTTGCACAACTCCTATTTAAAAATGGCTAAAGTTTAAGTGTTTTCCTTTGAAATTATATGGTATTTTGATAGCATTATATATATATTTAAATCTATATATTTAACTTTTTTATTCCACCATCTACTATAGTTTGAGAAGGAGTGTGGTAGACAGTCCAGCCATGTGTTAATGTTAGTGCATGTGTGTGTTCCACTGGCTAGCTAATCACTGCCTCTCTGCACTACACTCATATGGTGGTTACCAATAATACTGGGATGGAGTGGTTGTGAAAGCATAGCACCCATCCTCTAGCTCCCCTCACAGTTAGCTCTGTCGGCACAGTTATTGATGTTAGCCCTATTTGTGCTGTTAGCACCATTAGCTGCTAGCTGCCAGCTCAGCCACCGCCATGTTGAGAGCCATGTGCAGACAACTTCTGAATCACAGATTTGCTATAAATATCGAATAGAACTCCTTTAAGACAAAACAGTTACTGAAAATGTGCCGTTTGTTTCTATTCATGACATTTTACTTTGTCTTCTCTGGATAACTGCATGACAGCATGTAGTTTTTCATCAGCCTAATATGTAATAAATGTTGGGTTTGTCTCCATCAACCCTAATCAAAGAGAAATTATTACTTTCTTACTATTAGATCATTCTCACCATTTAAACTGCAAAGATTCATGGGGTCTAAATGTGTAAACAAACTGTGTTCCAGGTGTTTCTGTAAAGTCTTCTTTAGCGTAAAATGTGATCATGACCACACAAATCATATCTGATTAATTATGCACAGAAGCTCAATAAATAAATAAATAAATAAATATACCTCTCGTGTTTTCTTCCAGAGCTGAACCGTTGCTGTGTGGACCTTTCTGAGCTAAACCGCTTAATCCAGAGGCTGCAGCTGCTGGAGGCCGGCCAGGCTTTCACTAACGGAGACCTGAAGCGCATCATCAGCACACAGGTAGACTGGTGTGCAGTTTGGAGCAGCTCCTTTCAGGGCAACATCACAGGAAAATAAAATTATTTATGATAATATTCCATCTTGTGATCCAGAATCTGTCGCTTGAGAAGCCGAAGAAGTCGAGGTCGGGGAAGATGTGGGGCCACTCTCGCACATTATCCAGAGTGGAGGCCCTGGGAATGGTAAGAATGGTCTGTAACTTAGTTAACATACTAACTCCATTAGTATTTGTTTTATTGCTTTACATTCATTTGTGAGTTGATTCAAGATAATTTAACAGTAATGTTTCAGCTGATTTAAAATACTAATTGACTGATTAAAGGTAATTTGTTTGAGAACATATTGGGTTTAAGTTATTTACATCCCGACCCTTCTGTAACATTTTGGGGCTTTTCTTTAATCCAAAGCCTATTCGTGGGATTACTAAATCGGTGAGTTGGCAATGGGGGGAGAAATCTTGATTCATAAAGATTATTCTGTGTTCTCCATTTCCTGAAAATGAATTGTGACTGCATAAATAATGACATTAAAAAGTTTTTTTTCAGGTTAAAATGGTAAATGTGTTTTAAATACACTGAATATTTATATTATTTTATATATCAGGTGTCTTGTTTTTCCCACAAAACAAAGCATAGTAATATTTAAAATGTTTGATTGTAGAGTGAGTAAAGTACAGAGTGATGTAAACCTGCCTATTGTTTAGATGCTAGATCAGTAGTCCTACAGCTCTGATAGTTTTCTTTCTTACCGGACAACAGGGATCTGATTTAAACACAAAATGCCTCAAATTAAAAAAAAAAAAAAAGGTTAAAGGGACAGTTCACCCCAAAATTAAGAATACATGAAATTTCTCTCTACTGAACTACACCTGCCATCTGTATCTCCATGCAGAAGGAAGTGTGCATCTACTCATAGATGAGAGGCTCATACTCATGCTCATGACAGCGCCAGATGTAAATATTAATGGCATCCTCCTCAGCTAAGCTGTAACAATAGCTAGCTCAGTGGTGCCAGGTGAGCTAGCAGTTGATGCACACTTCCTCCTGTGTTGTCATACAGTTGGTGGGTGTAGATGTTGCACTCTTAAGTCGAGAGGACTCTCTCAACTTTATTCTCCCCAGTACTATGTATACATATATATTTTTTGTAGTAGTTTGCCCAGAGCAGCTCGGGTTTCACATAGTAACACAAGAAACATGTTCCCCAGAAAGAGGAACAGGAAGAAGAAGGAAAAAAGGTGCCCCTTCATGACGTTTATCGCTCACACTAAGGCAGAATAGTGAACAAAATGTTCAACCAAGTGACAGAAAGGATGATAAGAATGCCTTATCCAGGACATTTTCATTAAGTTTATAATGCTGAATATTTCCATCTTGCAACATAGTTCACTAGAAAGAAAACAGCTCCTACATGAAACTGCTCACAACAAGTTACAGACCTTGCTGAACGTCATCTAGTTCCATTATATGTGAGAGAAGACAGACATCTCTATGGCTGATATCTCCAACACTTTGCAACTCACACCAAAACAATCTAGACTGATAAACAGCACCACAGTTAAGAGGGAAAATATATATGTATGATTATTGGGTGGACTGTCCCTTTAACTAGCTAGTAGGACAGAAAACCTGCAGAGCTGTGGCACCAGAGGTCCAGGTTTGAGCCTTAGCATAAAGCAGTTACCTTGATCTTCCAAGTGTTAATAAGTCCCTAATTAGAAAACCATTATGATATTGATCTATTTGTACTGTGCAGCATTGATTTTACAGGAAATCACAGGTGCAACTAATTAATATTCATAATTTATCTGTTCTATTTTGATCAGTTCAATTTAACTGGTAATTCTCGGCACAAAAATAACACAACACACTGCAACAACACTAAAACAAGATTGTTATGGTACAATGAAATTAGTTACACCTGTGTTTGACAAATCCTATTTTTAATGTGAAAGTAATGACAGATGTCCGTCAGTGTACGCTGTGCAACTTTTCCTGTCAATACAAAATGTACCATACTTTTTATTGTCATTTTTGGAAATTAACTTCTTCTCTCTATTGTCAAGAGTTAGATGAGAGGACTGCAACTCTCATGCTTGTACGGTTAATATGAAGCTACTGCCAGAAGCTAGTTAGCTTAGCTTAGCATAAAGACTGGAAACAGAGGGAAACATTTAGCCTGGTTCTGTTCAGATGCAGCAAAATCTGCCAACCGGCTCCTCTAAAGCTCACTAATCAAAGTGGGACCAGCCAGGTTTTTTGCTTTAAAGGGGCTTGATGTGAAATTCAGAGTGTTTGAGTCATCTGGACGAGGTTCTCAACGTGGAGGTGGTTAAGCTAGCGGCTAGAAGCAGCGCTAACTCCCTAAACAGGGCGAAACGATGACAATGGTGCTGATGGAGCTTGAAAGGTTGTTTGTTTCCACTTTAACATGTCATAACATGATTTAGGGATGCATGATATTGGATTTTTTGTCGATATGTTTTATGCTGATGTGTAACAACTTATTTGACCGATAACCGATACTGATACCCATATAGCCACTTTTTTCCTTACCTGATTTTCGTGATCATCAAGTCTCTTTTGTTGTGGAATTAACATCATATTATGCATGCATACTCTTACCGTGACGGCCCACCAGCAGATGGAGACATGAAATAGAATACTTTATAATGTATGTAATATTCATTCATTATGCAAAATAAGAAAAAGTATGTTGGCTGATTCTGATAGTTCATTTTAAAGCTAATATCAGCTGATACCAATGATGTACCGATGTTATGGTGCAACCCTGACATGATTGTTTGTCCGTACAAAAATAGAAGTGTAAAAAGCAGAAGTTTGTGAGTATTTCTCAGCTGATGGTGACAACAGGGCTCCACGAAGGTACTGCGCCTGTTGCCCCCGTAAACCCAAGATGACTCTGATAACAAGGGGGATCAATAAATGAGCCAATGAATCAGCCATCTTCCGTTCTCCTCTGTTCCCCTTCATAGCTGTCCTCCAGTCACCTGAACAGCTCGCCTCACCTGGGTACATCAGTCCCCTCTATCCCTGAATACGTCTACTCCCAGCTGTCCCCTCCTACTGTCACGTCGCCTGAGGGCAAGAAAATCCAGCAGGACATCTGCGCCATGTCGCTAAGAGGTGAGGAAAACAGACACATGCATGATACACACAGGTAGAGAGGATTCTCACAAGGTAGAATCGTAGGTGGGTGAGCAAAATCCAAGACAAGATCAGAGGGTCCACAGAGATATAAACTTCCATATCAACATAAATCTGAAATGAATATGCATCCAAACTTCCTCTGAAACTTCTTCTCTCATTCGTCTTCAGTGCTTGCCTCCCTGAAGACAGTACATGAAACTCTGTCCCAGGAGAGGCAGAAAATGCAGGAAGTCTGGGAAAGTAACAACATCCACCAGTCTAACACATTAGCTGAGGTAAGACTCATGCTGCACCTGTCATCTGTATCCTCTGGCACATATTCCCATGTGGGTTCTTGATGGCTGGCTTTCTTTGTTCCTTTTTCTCTTTCTCCGTCGACAGCCTGCAGTGGTGAGGCGCTCATCCCACGGGCCTCCCTCAGTAGCAGACTCGGCTGCGGAGTATTTTGACGCCAGCGATGACATCCTTTGTGGCAGTTCTTCTGAGGTGTCTGATGAATCAGGACTTAGTGATGGAAGCACCACCAACTCTGAGCCAGAGGAAGGACATGGTGGGTACATGTCCCTTTGCAGTGCATGTAGGGTATATAGGCACTCAGTAAAATATGTCATTTTAATTAGTTTCATCTGCTCAGACTACCAGTGGCATCAGTATGCTAACGGAAAGGAAAACGAAAGGTCACAAAGAGCTATTTACTGTGAGAGCTGTTCTCCATTAGCCCAGTCGGCAGAAAAAAAGCTGGCTTTGTATATTTCTTCATGATACAGTGCATTTGTACACTTCATACATATCATATAAATGTTTTTAAAAGTGATGTAGTTCTGATTACTTGTATATGAGCTTACTTTGTCATTGGAAGGTGGAGGCCACTGTTTGAGACCTACAAACAATGAATGCAGGTGTTTTTTAGCGAGACGTTGACGTCATTTTCAGCTATGAATGTGGCACCAAAACTGAACGTTTTTTAGTGAGATATCGTGGCATTTCCTGCAGTAACAGTGGCGCCAAAACTGGGTGTTTTTTAGCAAGACATAGTGGCTTCTCCAGCCGTGATTGTGGCACTGCTTATTTGAAGCAATAGCATGATTTTTTCATACCGTAGCCAAGTGTTTTTTGTACCTACACCAGGGGTAGGCAACCTGTGGCTCTTTAGCTCTTCAATGGCTGCCTGTGGCTTTTGACAGAAAATTATATGGAAATGAATAACCGTTATTTTTTTAAATAAGCTTTTAAATTTTCAATTATTTTTTTAGGCCTCAAGTGATTCCAACACATTCTCGCTCCGACCTCGTCACATATTGATGTTTTGTCATGGACTTTCCACGTCCACATACGACGTGCAAGGTCCCCTGGGTGTGTTGGTTGTTGACGTTCTGGGACACCGTATCAAGACACACAAAATACACTTCTGTTTTCACAGGAAATGTATTGTTTACATACAGTCTCTTTCACAAATAAACGCACTACGTCTGTACAACATCGCAAACTGACTTTTTTTTTTTCCTTCAACAACAAAAGAACAGGGTTTGGTTTTAGAATCTTATCCTATAACAGCAACTGGCTGCGGATCATGCCAACATTAATGGACACCTTTTTAGTTGGTCTCTGACACCACAAGTCACTGCCCAACTTCAGAGTGAGACCGAGCTTGTGATTCTTACATTCGTCAACTGTGAAATGTGTAGCCTATACATCGACTAAAAAAAATGTTAAACATTTTGTTAACTAAAATGTGTGTCATACGTCTGTGGCCTGGCATCTTGTCCACTAAAATCATCAATAGTGATGGCTACACTAGTCTTGACTCTCCCTAGCTAGGCTAGCTGTGGATTCCAAATCTAAAAAGGGAATAGTCTCAGGGAAGAATTGAGAATTATATGGTGTGTGGACAAATTTGTTTGCTTTCATCGTCAAAGTTGCAAAGCTAAAGTACAAAATAATCGAAAATAGCCCACTGCAGAGGAGCCACCTTGTGCTAAAAAATATTAATGAATGCTCATTTAGATCTGTTAGTAATGTTGATCGGCAAAATTTGGCCCTAAAAGGCTGTGTTAACTGTATTAGGAAGGTCAAATATGTTTCGCGGCTTCAGACAGTTTTTTTTTTGGCCAAAAAAGGCTCGTTTGAGAGTAAAGGTTGCCGCCTCCTGGCTGCAAATTAACCACAGCGTTGTTGAAATGTAAAGAAATGTAAAGTTTCAACATATTCATGACATAATAATGTATAGGCCTAGTCTAGATGTAACATATAGGTGTTTGCAGACACGTACATTGCCAACATTTGTTTTAGTGACTGGGTTGAATCAGTTTGTATGTGGATTTTTTTCTCTGGAAACTTTAAACTTCATAAAGCAAGACACTTTTTTGTGCATTAATACCACTCCCAGTGTGTCAAAGTGTAATTTTTACTGAAATATTGCAACAAGTATTGGATAAATTGCCATCAAATTTGGTTCAGACATTCATGTTCCTCAGGGGATGAATTGTAATAGCTTTAGTGATCCCTTAATTGTCCCTTTACCACCATTATCAGGTCAAAAATGTTTGCTAATTAGCAAATATCAGCATGCTAACAAGCTAACATGGTTCTTGTTATTACCTGAATAGAAATAGATTGCCCTTTTGCTATGACTGACATTATTTCCTTTCCCCAACATCACAGCATCGGCCACCAGGAAGTACCGTGCTAGCATCTCCAAGTCTCCTAACAGTGTCGTTCCCAAGAGCACCGGCCGGCGAACTAAGCTGCCTGCTCACTGTCCTGACAACAGCCACGTGGGCCTCATGGCCATCCTCTACAATAACATAGGCAAGACATTTAAGTCACAACACACTACAATTATACAGACATTATTTCTGACACATAGCTCATGCATGTTTTCTCTTGCTCTCAGGTAAAGACTTGGCTCGAGTGTCCATGCCTGCTCCTCTCAATGAGCCTGTTAACCTGCTGCAGAGACTGTGTGAAGAGCTGGAGTACAGTGAGCTGCTGGATACTGCCAACAACACAGCAGACCCCTACCAGAGGATGGTAGGACTATTATACTCTATGAGATGGATGGGAAACAATGTTGACACAGTAATGTGACAGAGTTAGAGTTGTTGTAGACACCCTGATGAATCTGCACCTGTTGACAGCGTTTCCTAAAAATATAATGACACCTCAGATGTTTCCTGTATACCTAGATATACCTGGTATAACTTCATGTTTTGGTTTAAAATACCCAGACTTTGGGGCAAAATACCCGCTGGAAAAGCAGCAATGTCTCTGTAAAAAACAACCGCATATTGTGGTGCTATCCCAGCAAAAAAAGCAGCAACAGGTTGCTACAAGAGACCCACATTTGGTGCCTAAAAAGCTGTTGGAAACATTTCAATGACTCACCAAAACGCAACCTGTTTTCTTGTTTGTTGGGCTTGAACAGAGGTCTGCAGCTTGGCAGGCGTGTCGCCTTGTAGACACGCCATCCACCATCCCCTGCACCTCCTGATGACAAAGTCAGCTCACTTAAGAAATGTTGAAACGTACAAATGTGGCGTATTCATGGTTTGCAGAGACGTACAATGCCAGAATTTTTTTCTCTGGCGACCAGGCTGGCCTGCGCCAATCTAAACGATGAAATAAAGATTAGAAAAATGATTCATGTTATTTCCTGTCTTACAGATTTACATTGCTGCCTTTGCCATCTCTGGTTACTCTACCGCAACGTTCAGAAACCGCTACAAGCCCTTTAACCCGGTGCTGGGGGAGACCTACGAGTGCATCAGAGAGGACCGGGGCTTTCGCCTCATCAGCGAGCAGGTATCTCAGGAGAGACTGTTTATTAGATGATATCCTGTTCTAGAATATCTTTAAGATCTCTGAGTGGCTAATACAGGGGACCAGTAATGTAAACTGGCCTTCTTCTAAGATTGAAAAGGAGACAATGGGGAATTCCTGTTTAGCTCCCATGATTTAAAAAATCAAGATGAATCACCCATTTCTGTAACTGAGCAGCTCACACACACACACACACACACACACACACAGAGCTGCACAAGTCAACACGTAGTGATTTATTGCTTTAATAAATCACACTTACTAATCATGTTATCAAAAATGAACACAAATCATTTAATTTGACGTGACAGCAGTCAGGTGAAAAGTGATTAAATGCCAGTCCTCGACAAAGAAATGGATCTTGAAAATGGCATGGCAGAAAGATACTGACAATGAAATATTGGTGCAGCCAAAAACATTAGCTGTCTTGCATTAGGGTATTCCAGTGCTAGAGGCACAATATAATGTGTCACGTCTCTTTGATAAAGATGAATAGCAAAAATGGCAATTGAAAGCCAGCAAGAGTTTGTGTCTCCAAGTCAACACTTATCTCCGTACGTCACCAGGTCTGCCATCATCCCCCCATCTCTGCCTGCCACGCAGACTCAGACAACTTCTCCTTCTGGCAAGGTGAGACTCCTCTTCTTTTACCAGACTTGATTCTTTTTCATGTTTCAGTTAGTGGCGTTAATCAAATGTATTTTTATCCTCAAATACATTTGAAAAACTGATCACGTGTAAAGTCTCAACAGCACGTCTTTGTTTATATTCCTGAGCAGACCAGCGATGGAAAAATAAATTCTGGGGGAAGTCACTGGAGATTCTGCCGACAGGAATGGTGAATGTCACTCTCCCAAGGTAAACGGTTCACACCTGGTGATCTGTGTTTGCAAATTTACTGCGATGCCTTTGTTAGATGAGGCAAAACACGAGCCATTAGATGTAGGTGAACATCATATTCGATGTGAAACAGTGAGGGTTCTCTCCACTGGTTGGGATCAATGAGACATGAAACACTTTGCATGGATATTGCAGTTTTAAAATGAAACAGTGAGGACAAACCTAAAAATATATATATATATTTTTTTCTTGTGCTTGTGCCACAGCATTAGACCATGTATACGTAACAATGAATTAACTAATGCATGATGAAAGTTGTCATGTTTATATTGTGCTACTTAAAAGAAAATTCACCCAAATTGTGTTAAAAATCGGAAAATTTAACTGAATTCTGCCTAAAATTTATGATAATTTTCTTTTATTGAGTATTTCGTTGACATTTTTGCATTCATTTGACACTTAAAATTGAAAAGAGAGACAGACAACACCTGGAAGACAGAGTGGGGTATGATGTGCAACAAATGTCCCTGGTTGGAAATGAACTAGGGACTTTGCAGTTACATAATATGTATCTGATTGGGCTACCGGGCGTCTAATTAATGCCACTTTTTCCTCATTGATTTGTCTGTTAATCAGCTTTTTTTGTCTAAAAAATGTCAGAAAATGATGAAAAATGCTCGTCATAATTCCCCAAAACCCTACTTGACTTCTTTTGATTGCTCATTTTGTCCAACCAATGGTCCAAAACCAAAAGGTAGTTTAATTTAGTTTATTTAATTTGGCATGGACATTACAGGAGCATTAGTTTGTAACAACTGGTGAACCAGGGAGAGTGGACTCAAACGCACGACTCTGGAGACAGTTCAGGTGAAATAACAGTCTTTACTGGTCAAAAGGTTGGTTCAGTACACAGGAGGACTGTCAAGGGAGGCAAACAAAGCCAATATATTAAAATAGTCAGTGTGTAGATGATTCCATAGATGAAAATATTCAGTTTACAATTATATATAAAACAGAGAAATTAAGCAAACATTCATATTTAAGGAACTCACTTTGGTGTTCTTGCCTGATGAATCACTGAATGTCTGTGCTGTGTCCAGGTATGGAGACCACTATGAGTGGAACAAAGTAGTGACCTGCATCCATAACGTGCTCAGTCAGCAGCGCTACCTGGAGCACTACGGAGAGGTCACTATTCGCAACCTCAAAAGTAACATCTGCACCTGCAAGATTACCTTCGTCAAGGTGAGTGAGACGACTTCCTGCACCACTCAGACCTTTCCTGTTTGAAGATGTTTCTCAGGGTTTGACTGACTGAAGTTTGTATTTTGTTGTAGTCTCGTTACTGGGGTTCAGACACGAACAAGAATGAGGTGCAGGGGACGGTGCTGGACCAAAGTGGGAGCGTCATTCACCGGTTCGGAGGTCTGTGGCATGAAGGCATCTTCTGCGACACTCTGCCCACGCCGCAATGTGTCTGGAAGCCAAGTGAGTCCATCGCAAACAAGACTTAGGACGTGTTTACCACGCGTCTTTGTCCTTGAGGTTTTCATGTGTTGCTGAGATTCTGCTGTAGAGGTTGAGGGTTTACGTAGACGTGACGTGAAATGATCAAGCACTCCCTGTTTCTAAAACTGCTAATCAGAGTAAATCCAGACATCACGTTTGCGCAGCAGCTCACCTGAGAGGCTTCTGTCACCCCACAGATCCCCAGCCAAAGGATTACCAGCTGTACTATGGCTTCTCTACTTTTGCCATGGAGCTGAATGAGCTCACCCCAGACCTGCTCCCTCTCCTGCCCCCTACAGACAGCCGCCTGCGCCCAGACCAAAGGTGAGCAGAGCTTGAAATGAAACCTTTATATATCTACATATAATGAAGTGAATTTGATGACCCAAGAAAGTGGACTTGTGGTTAAATTACTCTTTAATTATTCCCTTCTTTAATAGGATGCTGGAGGAAGGAAAGGTGGATGAAGCAGACAAAAAGAAAGATGACATAGAGGAGTTTCAGAGGGAGCGAAGAAAAGAGCTCATCAAAAGAGGGGAAGAACATGTTCCACGCTTTTTCAAGTAAGCAACAAACAATTATGTCCTGTGACATCTGTTTGATACGAAATAATTGTTTTGTTTTGTTTAATTTCGCTTAGTTTAGCTTAGCTTAGTTTTGTTTAGTGTAGTTTAGTTTAATTTAGCTTAGCTTAGTTTAGTTTAGTTTAGCTTAGCTTAGTTTAGTTTAGTTTAATGTAGCTTAGTTTAGTTTAGCTTAGTTTAGTTTAATTTAGCTTAGCTTAACTTAGTTTAGCTTATCTTAGTTTAGTTTAGTTTAGTTTAATGTAGCTCAGCTTAGTTTAGTTTAGCTTAGTTTAGTTTAGTTTAGTTTAATGTAGCTTAGTTTAGTTTAGTTTAGCTTAGTTTAGTTTAGTTTAATGTAGTTTAGCTTAGTTTAGTTTAGTTTAGTTTAATGTAGCTTAGCTTAGCTTAGTTTAGTTTAGTTTAATTTAATGTAGCTTAGCTTAGTTTAGTTTAGTTTAGTTTAGTTTAGCTTAGCTTAGCTTAGCTTAGTTTAGTTTAGCTTAGTTTAGTTTAGTTTAGGGCTGACCCAAAAAATTCGAAGCTCCGAAGCTTCATTCGATGGCATGGGATTCGATTGTGGAAAAAAAAAAAAAAAATTGAAGCTTTGGCGCTTTTTTCCCATTTTTTGGGGGGAGGCCTTAAACGCAACACTGACCCCCACCAGTCCGATACTGACAACGAACGCACTCAGAGCTGGCAGACATGTCCAAGAGGTCATCAGATGTGTGGTTGCACTTTAAAATATGCCCCGACAACCCCCAGAAAGCAGAGTGCCAGATTTGCCAAAAGCAATTGGCATATCACAACTCAACGACAAATTTGGGAAATCACTTGAAAAACGTAAGTAGTAACTAGTAGGCCTAATATGCATTTTCCAGTTCCACCGGTCCGCTCTGAGTCTGGTGTCAGAGCCACTTCGGATGCTCTGAGTTGCATCTGTTTGATTGTGCTGCAGTGTGCGCCGAGGGTTTTAATTTAGCATTCAATCAAAAGTTAAACACTATTTATCATCGACCATTTGTTTTTTTTTTTCGTTTGTGAATATTTTTATCTTAATTCTAGTGTTGGAAGAAACTACGTTTTCGCCATATTTTTTGTTGTTGTTAAATTCCCCCCCGTCGTCAAATGCTTCGAATTAAATTCGTTCTGAGCTCCGAAGCTTCAAATGTCCATAAATGGATTCGAAGGTCAGCCCTAGTTTAGTTTAGTTTTGCTTAGCTTAGTTTAATTTAGCTTAGCTTAGCTTAGCTTAGTTTCGTTTACCTTAGGAGCCATGCACATCATAGCTGGTGAGCCAGAGTTAGCTATGAAGCTAATTTGCACCTGTGGTCTCTGGGCATGAAAATATTAAAAGGCAGTTCAATACAGACAGTACAAAATGAATAATTAAAAGCAAAACAAAAACAAAACAGTTTGCACATCCACACATATTAAACAACATACAAAATATTCATTATATAGTCTTGAAAAACAGCGATATGGATCACAATTGAGTTCCATTTTTCTGCTGATCTGACTAAAAATGATAGTTGTCCAAAAGCATAATAAAGACCAAAAATAGTCATGCTTTATTGTCTGTATTAATAATACTAAATGCTAATTCTTAAATGTTTGGTTGCATGAATATCTTTACACTTTATTTCAATTACTTGGTTGGATTTTTATCTGGGCCTGGATTATTTATTTGCTCATTTTAAAAGAACCTTGTAACTCTACTCTTAATAATTGTCGTTTTTTTTTTTTTTTTGTAACTGAAAGATTGCAAGCATCTCTGTTCAACTGAAATTTTATTTTTACATCTTTATTGACTGAAGCCTATTGCTATATGGTGTGGACCACAATCATGTTCTGCATTGTAGGATTATTTATGTTTTCAATTATTCTAGAGATTATTTATTCAATTAACCTTTTAAACCTGAGCAAATTGGCAAGAAGGCAAGGAGCAACGACAGAAGAAATGACCCAAAAATTGGCAATGAATTAATAAAAAGACAAAATTCAAACAAGAAAACTAGAAATTTTTTTTGTAGTTTCTAGAACATTTCTTACCAAGTTGCTCATTGCCTTTTACCCCCTTGTTTCTCAAAGAAATCATATCGATTTGCTTGCGGTTCAAAGGTTTAAATAAATAAATAAATAAAGGTTTACTAAAAGCATCTGAAAGCAGCCCAAGAAACTCCAGGTTTTAATGTGTGAACCAGTAGAAATCTTTGAAAAATGTTCTTGATCCCCGTGACTTCATGCAATGTGGAGTTTTGTCCAACAGTCCAAAACCCAACAACATAAAAATCGAAATAATTTAAGACCAAGAAAAGCAGCAGATTCTCACAATAGAGAACCTGGAACCATCAATTTTCTGCCATTATTGCTTAAGAAATTACTGAAATTGTTAATCAATGAATACTGCCTCAGCAAGCACCTGCCCATATTACTCAGTATATTTACATTCTTACAGATTCACGTTAAAAATGTTCTGTTTTCTCACCATGTTCCTGTGCAAATACATGAACCAGCAATATCAGAGTTTCTTTACTATTATTATTTTTCTTCCTCTTCTTTGTCTCCTTCTGTAGGAAAGCCAAAGATTCCTGTGGACGGGACGTGTGGTTGACCAACGGAACATACTGGAAGCTCAGAGAGAATCCAGGTTTTGCTAATATTGAGAACACAGCTATGTGGTGATGAGACGACAGCGACGAGCAATGCCAGACAAAAAAACACGAGAGAGAGAGAGAGATTGAAAAATATCAGTAATTGATATTTGAGCAGCGTGTATGAACTGCTCTAGGAAATGTGCAGAGTGGAGAGAGTGCTGCTGATCTCTTCTCATTCTTTCTGAGCGCCCATGACTGGCTCATGGGAAACCTCCCTACCTGGCCGTCCCTTCAGACCAGTGAAGTCACTCAGCATCCAGTGCAGGTGAAGAAAGACTTTCTCATCAAGATGGATTTTCTAATGCATTTAAAACATTTTTTAGGCTACTTAAATAACCGCATATATCTGTCTATTTTTGGGAATTTCTATGGAAAAATTGTTTCTGCAGAAAAGACTGATCATGTGACGCACACTCTGCAGACATTAACATGAAAAAATGACTTGAGATGACAATGAAATCTCGTTTAAAGTGTATATATTAGTGTGTTAAATGTAAACAGTCAATCAAATCATGTCCTACTCAACCGGTTTACTGCATTTTATGATGAGAACAACTGAATGTTGGAACGTACTGAAGTCAATGCTACGGTCAGGGTGCAACTGCCCCAGGGCCCCAGACCCATGAGGGGGCCAGTTGGTTTGTGGTAATTTGATTTATTGAAGATTTGTTTGGGAATATGCACCACTAAGGTACTTCTGAAACTGTGTATTATTCTATGTGAGCTGGCTGTTTGGCCACATGCAACCGCACTTTTGGGCCCCCGAAACTTTCTTTGAAACTGGAGTCCAGGGTGAAGTTTTTGGAAGACTCCGGTGCCAGTGGTTGTGTGTAGATAGGATAACCACAGTATTTTATTACGTGTCTCCAATGTTTGACGTCAGAGTGACGGTAAATAGCTAGTGAAATGGCAGACCAAACAAACATGCCGGTGCTAACTTTATTTGTGAGCATGCTATCTGCTGTCTTTGGATGGCATATCCAGCTGCTTGACCTAACGACCAACGAAGGAGGCAGCTCCTGTTGCTAGCTACCCCAACTGCACTACCACGAAAGCAGCGATGGGCCTGCCAACGGAGGTTCTGGATCTGGACCTCCGTTGGCAGGCCCGTCGCTGCTTCCGTGGTAGTGCAGTTGGTCGTTCAGGTGCCTCTGCTGTTGAATTAGGTCGCGTTATTTTTGTGGATCGGGTTGTTTTTATTTTCCGCACTTCCCTATTTCGGTATTGACTCTGACTTCTGATTGGTTAAAATGGCCTTTCCATTTTACCGAATTTACATCGCCACCTACTGCTTTGTCATGTGTATTACATCACTTGGTAGCAGCTTTTGCGGCTTCGTGTGGATATCATATTTTTTATCACACCACTCGTGTGAAACCGGGGCCCGAAAAATTTCGCATTCAGAAGTACACGGGTCTGTGTGGACTAGGCCTAAATTACAATAAAGATAAAGCAGCTATTATAGATATTTTTACCATAATGGACAGATTTTTCCCTCAGGAGTTGGTGGAGACCAAAAACAGAGCTAAAAGAAAGTGGATGTTGGACTTACATCCATCAGGTGGACACAAACATGACTCTAAATGAATGATAAGAGCTGCAACAACTAGTCGAGTGACAGAAAATTAAGCGGCTGCTGTTCTGATAATTGATTATAATTATAATTGTCATTTTTTAAAACATTTTTATGTGACAAAGAATTGGATGAGGAGAGGCACGTTGTTGAGGTTGAGGAATATCCTGAGCTAAATGACCCACAATCCCGTCATTGTAAGGACAACGGCCAAAAAGATATTGCCTGGTGAGTCATAGCTCCAGAGATCGGCTCTTCACGTGAGAAATCAAATTTAATTCAGGGCTCTTCACACATGTTTTTAAGCTAATGCCAAGGTGGAGGAAGTACAGATCTTCCAGCAAAAGTAATAATAACTTGCTTGGTGCATATGCCTAAACAAATTTGTGTTCTCCCAGATTATTTCCTTACAGGTAGGAAATAGCTCCCTTGCAGGCTGATCCAGCCACAGCTACAGTATATTTACTACGTATCTAGAGGTGCACCAGTACTGATGAAATGCATATGAAGTACTCAAACTTGGTATCTGTGACTTTCACATTACTGAGACGAGGTAATGATAACATTTAAGACAGTATCTGTCTAAATACTTTGATCATTGCTAACATCGATCAAATGCTGGTGAAACATCTACATTTATTTGATATTTTTGAACATTTATTATTTAAGAAATAACAATAACCAACACTCAGTATATACACATATTTACAAGAGAAGATATTGTACGTATTTTTATGTCATTTATGGTAAGAAAAATATCCAGCTGGTTGGAAACATACACGCTGTATTTATACAGTAAATTAAACTGCTGACATCACAACTGTGTTTTTATTTTTCAGTGGGATCAGTTTATTAGCTGCAGATGTGAGTAAGACTTGTTTGAAAAAGATTAAAATTAATTCACATATCATTTTTTAATGAATTGGATTTGCAACATTTTGAAAAGCTGCTTTGTTCAGTCGATTAAAAAAAATCCTACCTGCATCAAATAAAAACAAACTCACCAAAACAGCAGAGATTTGTCATGTGTAAGCTTTAATTTCATGAATAAAAAAACAACAATACAATACACAATTATGCCACCTTTTTAATAAATAACAATTTTCCCCATTCAGAAATCTCCATCTCTTATTTTTGCAATTTATAAGCTCTTAAAGAGTCAAAGGAGGATTATTTCCCCCCTCGACGTTTACAGTGCACATGGATCACACACAAAAAAATAACATGCTTGACCTTGTCTGGTCTCCCTTCTTCACGCCTCTATTTCTATATTATACAGTAAAATCTCTGGAAATGCAGTTCCCACACAGTTTTACGCTCGTACCGAGGGAAGTGTGAGTTCAAGGGAAACACAGACTCATGGGAAATGGAGGTATTAGAGGTTAAACATCAGGGATTGGCTGAAGTTGGTTGTAATAGCTGAGTTATCCAGCAGGGGGCGTTCCTGAGGCAGTTTTTTTTCTGCTGTTTGATGTGATGTAGGTGCAGGAGTGAACCACATGACCAAACCACAGCACATAAAAATAAATAACTGACATCGTCCACCAGTGATCACATAAAACTTTGCTCTCATTGTTTTTGCAGTGCCGTCATTAATTCTCAACTACTCTCTATTAATTGCACTTAAAACAACAATTGTCCATCGTACACCTTCATCAAGGTACATCATCACTTCTTCCTCTGACAGATGTCAACATAAACATTAAATAGCACATCTTTTTTTTTTGGGAAATGTTACATACAATATATCCGTTCTGTTTCCAGCATAAAACTAACACTTCATTACCATTTCACTTTATTTAAATGTTCAGATAAAGGACTGAGCTGTCAGACAGTTTGTCCTTTTTGCATCAACATCTTTAAGACCATTTAGCCTAGTGCTGCAGTCCCAGTGTTTAGACAATGCTTGTGTAACACCAGTTCAGGCAGGAGCTTTAATTTGTGTCACATGTGAAACCTTTTTAAGGCAAATAGCGCCGCAGCCAGGATTTTAAAAATACATAGAAATACTAAGTCTTGAGTCCAATCACCCAGCACAGCCCTACCCCCTTCGGAAATATGACCTCACACCAAAAACAAAGGCTGAAAAATAAATTGGCTTATTATTTAGATTGTCACATTTTATCAATTCAGTTAAAGATCAAGTGTGTAAAATTTATTGGGAATATTGGCAGAAATTAAATATAATTTTCAGTATATAATCACCTGAAAATAAGAATCACGTTGGCCACCATAGTTAGCAGCCGTCTTGAAACTATTCAATGTTTTTACCACTTTAAATCACCGGGTCTGTTTGTTTCGGAGAGGATGAGACCGAGAGATAATTCGGCTCCTGGTAAAAAAATCCTGAATGTCTGGATCTTAAGTCAGCAGAGAAAAAAGATGAGCACACTTTAGCAGGTGCTAAGCTAACGGCCTTTCTCTGACGAGCCAAACTGAATAAGAGAAACACTGAATTATAAAGTTAAACTGCTTTATTCAGTGTTTAGACTGGTTTAAATCACCGGGTCTGTTTGTCTTATAGGTGAGGAGACCTCTGCCGATAATTCAGCTCCTGGTAAAAACCTCCTGAATGTCTGGATCTTAAGTAGAGAAAAAAGATGAGCACACATTAGCAGGTGCTAAGCTAACGGCCATTCTCTGACGAGCTTCGGGGGACATTGATTATTGAAGTGAAACTGCTTTATTCAGTGTTTAAACTGGTTTAAACCACCGGGTCTGTTTGTTTAATAGAGGGAGAGACCTCTGCAGATAATTCAGCTCCCAGTAAAAACCTCCTGAATGTCTGAATCAGAAAAAACTGAGCAAACATTAGTAGGTGCTAAGCTAACGGCCCTCTCTGATGAGCCAAACAGCTTCGGGAAACACAGATTTTTAAAGTGAAACTGCTTTATTCTGTGTTTTTACCAGTTTAAATAACCAAGTCTGTTTCGGAGAGGACGAGACCTCTGTAAAAAAAAAAATTGGCTTGCGGTAAAAACCTCCTGACACATCACTAGTGCTAAGCTAACGGCCAGTCTCTGACGAGCTTCGGGTAACATTGATTATTAAAGTGAAACTGCTTTATTCAGTGTTTAAACCAGTTTAAATCACCGGGTCTGTTTGTTTTAAAGAGGAAGCGACCTCTGCGGATAATTCGACTCCTGGTAAAAACCTCCTGAACGTCTGGATCAGAAAAAAGAAAGCACACATTTGGGCTAGCGGCCTGTCTACATCATGCTGTACAGTGTACTAGAAACACTGATTTATTATGTAAAACCGCTTTACTCAGTGTTACTACCAGTTTAAGTATGTCTGCTTGTTTTGGAAACAAAGAGACCTCCATGGATAATTCAGCTCCTGATTAAAACCTCCTGAACAATGAACACTGAAGGAATCCAAACTGGGAGAAGTTTCATCACTAGAAGCCACAAAATCCCGGAAAATCTTACACACTGAACCTTTATCTGTTTCTGTAGATTTAATTTCCCAACATGAAGGTCTAAATGTGTGTTCAAAGTCGTCCCCACGCTGCCAGGAGGGGAACTCCTTCATTAGTTTTATTTTTGCTGGCCTAAAACTTAAATATATAGAGTCTATAAATACTTGAACCACCCACATATAACTTCCCCTGGTCCCTAAAACCCCCAAATTCTCAGAAGCAGTCCTGATGACATGACCTCAATTTCTCACTGGTACTTTTGGCAAGTTGATATGTGCTTTCGTCATATCTTCTTTGTCTTTAACTGTGAAGGATTGGTCCAACATTTTGGGAAATATGATTCACTTTTTTACCGAGAGTTTAACTTCGAGCTAAAGCTAGGAGATGGTTCGTTAGCTTAACACAAGGACTGGAAACAGGGAGAAACAGATGGCCTGACTCTGTCAAGAGATCACAAATTAACACTTTATATCTTCTTTGTTTCTTCTGTACAAAAACTAAAGTGTGAAAATGAAAATTTGTGCTTTTCAGTAAGGGTTACGTGTGTTTCTCGACAAGCTAGGCCAGCAAATTCCCCTACTTTAAGTCTTTATGCTAAGATAAGCTAACAGCATCCTGGCTCTAGCTCAGTTTTTGGTTACAGAAACAAGAGTGGGATCAATCAAACATGTGAAACTGTCTTTTAGTAGTATTATCTTTTGTTGTGTGGTTGTTTTCACTACAGCAGATAAAGCTTATAATCAGATATACAGTAGTATACACAGTGCAGGCTGCTGGTGCAGTTTTTGTAAACTCATTTTAGGCATTTCAGGAGTGCAGATTTAGTTTTAATTTCATCTCTCCCTTTGAAAAGACTAAAGTAACCCTGCACTGCACCGAGCGAGTGCCTGCCTGTCGCCTCCAGTGTTGTCTGAGGCCATTAGCACACCTGGTGAGGAATGAGGAGCAGATCTCTGATCAGCGCCGACTGCAGCCTCACTCTTCATTTCTGTCACCAGGACAGGGAGCCGGGACTCTTGTCAGCCGGTGTCACGACGTGATAGGCTCGAAGACTAGAGGGGGGAAATTCAGGGTGTCTGTCTGGTCACTTTGTGCTTCCTGTTTATCGTGGCTGTGAGGGTGACAGTGCCTCGTCCGTTTACCTACAGGTGCATGTAGCCATCGTGAGTGACCCACTTTTTTGCCCCTGCTGTGTAATGCGAACACTGTGCGTTCATGTACAGTGCAGGTTGTGTTTGTGTGTTTTAAGCTGTCACACTTCTCTCTGCCAATACTGTTTTCCAGTTACGTCTTTATTGACGATGGTATTGATTGTGGGGTTTATGTGTGTGTGTGGTGACAGGAGCGTTTTCACATCCACTGACTACAGCTGGGGGCTGGGCGTTTGTTGTGATGGGGCCTTTTTTCACTCTATGAAACCAAGCAGTGTCCAGTTGGCCTTGTTTATGCCTGGTGCTAAGATGTACAAATGTTTTATATTAATTATCCAGGTCTTTAAATGACTTTAAAGCAAATGCGAGGAGAGGTTGAGCATTTTCTGTTTTTTTGTGACAAATTGGTGCGACTTCTTGATGTCCTTGAAACACATTGGCAGACTTTTTCCACCAGATGCTCACACCTTTTGCTCTACATCCACCTCCACTCCAAGACCATTATTCTTCACTGTGTGACTGGTAGTTTTGCAGGCTCCTGTCCCCTCCCTTTACATATCATATTCTAGTACCATTTCTAGCAGTTTACAGACCTGATTCAGACCCAGAATTAGAAAAGTTCAATCATGAATATCTGTAGTTTTTCCGACGGTTGATGTCCCATTGAGGGGCAGTTTGAAACGGCTTGATCCAAAGATGCAGTCTCATCACATCGAAGGGTTTGTAAAGTAAGTGCTACGTTCGTGCTGTAAAGCTGCCAGTGTGCTTCATCAGAACTGCTTGCCAGGTTTTCAAATACCTTCGGAAACCCTCTCCCTCCTCCCTACGCCTTTCGACGTTGCATCCTGGGAGCCAAGGAGTTAGCAACGCTTTCAGCTCTTAAAGACAGGAAAACGAAGGTGGTATATGACGGCATCTGTGGAATGGCAACGACCCTGGAGAAGAGACTGAACGAGCAACCAAAACCAGTCACTGCATGGGCTGGGGAGAGGTCAAAGTTCGTCAACCAGGGGTCAGCGTACAGTCGGAGAAAGATTGGCGAGGATGTTCGCATCTAATGCCAGAAATCGTCTTTAAACAAAGAATCCCAACTCTCTCCCCTGCTGTTGGACCCTTTTTTGAAAAAAAAAATGCCATGAGTTACACATATGATGTTTGTCAATTTAAAAGACAATTTTGCAAGTAAAGATAGTTACAATTTGTCAAAATACGGTTGGAGTATTAGACTGTGAAAATACCTAGTTGAAGTGACGACACAAGTAGCATAGGTGATAGCTTGCTCTCTACCTGAATCTATGACGCCTGTGTGCTTTGTATCGGGATGAACTCACATGACCAACAGGTCTTGCTCGTTATTTGACTTCCTGGCTGATAAGACCAGGAGTCGCTGGATAAAACGCATCAGGTAGGATATCGTGACATTTCTGCAACGATAATAGCCAAGTTAGCTAGCTAGTTGGCTAGCTGGTGTAGGTTGAGAGATGTAGTTCACTGAGCATTTCCACACAAAACTAAACATTATTACGACAAACTGAGAATATCTTGACTTGAAATTGGATCTATTAAATTGACAAACATCATATGTGGGATTCATGGCACATTTTAAACAGGATCAAAAAAGTATTTGTCTCTCACTGCTGAGTACATATATTTTCTGAAATAAGGTGTCATGGGTGAAACAGGAGGGGGAGGGTATTTGACCAAGTAATCATGTGACTGAAGTTGCACACTGAGGTCACCTGATTACAACGACATCATCTCTGTGGCAACCAGCAACTCCATTCACTGAAGAGGGCCATGAGATGTGGTGGAAAGCTTCGGAAACAACAAGTAAGTTGATGTTTCTTCCAATTTAGGGCTGCAACAAATTATTATCGAATTTTCAATGAATCTACGGACTATTTTCTTGATTGACGATTAATTATTCTGTCTATAAAATGTTAGAAATAGTGAACATTCTTGTTATAATTCACCAAAGTGATAACTTCAAATGTCTTTTCTTTTTGTCCGACCAAGAAAAACCTGAAGATCTTCACTTAAATTACACGTATGATTTAAAAAAGCTGCAAATTCGCACATTTTAGAGGCTGTAACCAGGAAATTTGGGGCATTTTTGCTTAAAATAATTAACAGATTATCAAGATATTTGTAGATTAACCTCTTTGTCAAGTGTGTCATTAATTCATCGACTAATCTTGCCAATCACATGAAGCTATATGATTTTTTTCTCTCTCAAATTTTTTTTAGTTAAGTTTGAGGTGAGATTTTATCCTGCTTATCAGCATTTTGATGTTATCTATCTTTGTGTTTTGACATGTCGTGGCAGGATCTAATCACATTACAGTGCAAACAGACTGAAGATTTTGCTTCACCCTATAAATACCCAGAAGGGCAGCAGGTTACTATGAATTGTAAATTGTTATTCCAGATTGAAATTCATAGGAACTTCAGAGATAAAAGCTCTTCTTTAACACCTGTGAGATTGTGTTTGATTGTCTCCAGTTGTAAGGACTGGCTATTTCTGCACCGGTTGTTGATTTACTTAACATCAACACACAGGAGAGGCTGTCCTAGCTGGGTTGAATTAGATTAGCGGCCGTGCTTCAGGACATGTGCTTGTTAAACCCTCTTAACCTCCTGACATCAGCTCCCTCAGACACTCTGGCCTGTGTACCGTGAGCCCCTGCAATGCTCCTCTGTCGCCACTGGTCGGCGCTACACTAAACATATTGAGCTGGATTTGGAGAGAAGACTGTGCGTGAAATGTAATTTCAGCTCAGAATCATCAGGGGAAATGACCGTGAGCATATTGTGAGAGTATGTGTGAAAGGTTGAGGGTGAGAAGGAAGAGACAGACAGAGACAAGACAGAGCAAAACAGACAGACAGAGTGTTTGATGCAGAAAGAACAGACAATCCCTGCAGGCGTCTGTCAGCAAGCAGATATGCAGATCATTTTTTCTCAAATCTCCAGATGTTTGGAAGGCTAAAGTCACAGGTCTGTTTGTCTGTGTGGTGTTTATGTGACTGCGGGGCAGTTTCCCAGTCACATCCACTCGTGTTCAACACAAACTTTGACAGTAACCTTGAAAGTTACTCCTGTAATCATTCGACACTTTGAAGGGGGACTTTATAGAGAGGCTGGCCATACTGCGATGTGACAGTGGATGAAGCTGCATGTTCTGGTGTTTGTCTGCAGCAAAAATGGAGACTGTTCCAGCCCTTTATCATGACCTGACTGGACAGACAAAAGCATGTCCATGAGAGCAGTGTGGGAGGATGCTGGGGGAGGCTGTGGTGATGTGTGAGGTCTTCAGTGGGTGTAATAGCCATAGTAGTCTGCATCGCTGTTGCTGTCCTTCTCGCAGACCTCTCCACTGCGCGGAGGTGGGGAGTTTTCAGTGCTGGATGTGTATGGCGACACCCTCCTCTTCTTGTTGTCCCCCACGCCACCCTCAAACAGGCCTGAGTCGGCTGAGGCCGCTGATTTCACAGAGGGAGGTTCGAGCCAGGGGTCTTCCCCAGCCACCTCCACAGTGTCTTTAGACTTGTCCTGCAGCAGAGGCGGCTGCAGAGGCTCTAGAAGCGAGGGCGGGTGCAGCCGGGGGTTGCCAGGTGATGTGGAAGATGATGAGGAGGATGAGGAGGACGATATGGGTCTGAACCAGCCCAGACTGGGGCCAGGCTTGCTCGGGTGGCTGAGGTACTGAGGGGTGGGCCGGCTGGTGGTCCAGCCCGCTGAGGTGGCTCCTGATACAGACACGCTGGTAGATGCAAAAGGATGTTCAGGGTAGTAGCTGAGGGGATGGTGAGCGGATGTCTGCAAGGGGAAAGGCTTGTAGAAACCGTTTCCGGAGAAGTCCCCCTCATAGGAGGAAGTGAAGTCAAGGCGATTTGGGGCCACACCCTGCTGAGGCGGCAGGTACCAGCGACTGTGAGGACCAGGACTCGAGGACGGGTCTTTGTGCTGCTGGCCCATGCTGATAGGCTCGCGGCTGTAGAAGCGGCTCTGCTGCAGGGGGCTCATGTACTGCTCAGAGAGGTAGCCTTGGGGGTAGCAGCTCCCTGGCAGCAGCTGCTGGCTCTCAGTAGGGGAGGGGGTGAGGCGATCAGAGTCGGGAGGAGCGTACAGCCTAGGCAGGAGTGAGGAGGAGGGGAAGAGAAGAGAGTGTGAGAAGAAAAAAAAAAAAAGAAGGTGTTATTTCCTGCCCAAACCTCAAACTATCTATCAAACATCTCACAGCCCCTCACACCCTTTCACTGCAGCATGCTTGAGCTGCGCAGTAATTGCATCTATTTCAATATTAAAACAGAGACATTCAAGCAACAACCCAGTCTCACTATTCACGGTGAGCAAACTCAACGTTCAGATAAAGCTGTGTCCTCCCTAAAAGGAGAGCATTTACAGCACTTTTTACAAATACAGCTTTTTAAAAATAATTTACTTACGTGTCGTAATTGTCACGGAAACCTTTAGCGAAGGGGTTATGGTCTATTTTCAGCTGAGTGATCTGTGTAAGGAATAGGAGGAGGGCAATGAGAGAATGTAGGCACAGGAAAAAGAGAAGGAGTGAGTAACCACGTAAGAGAAACAAGAGAGCAGAAAGAGAGGAGGTCACTGGCTAATAATTAATTAGGATGACATGAAATTTCTTTTCTTGTCGTTGGAAAGAGTTCATCCTTCGAGCCAGAGAGTGAGCACACACGCACAAATATAATGATTGAATAAACATACAAACAGGGCGAGTGTATGTTGCTTTGCATCGCAGGAACTCTTACATATTGTATTTGAACAGCTGTTAAAGATATACTATATACAACACATACTGGGGAGCAAAGAGCTACAGTCCTTAGGTCAGCTGAGGTGAGCTGACTCTTGGTTGAACTTGTATAGTAACCGACGTTAACGCTTATAGTAGAGCGTAGGCATGTAAATTAGTATGTGTGCATTTTTGATGTGTGCATGCATAAACCAAAGCTTCTATCACATTAAACATTGCTCTTACATGAATCATTGAATGCCAGACCTCATTTAGAGGGTGGGTAAGAGATGTTGGTATAGTGTTACGAAATCAGTGGTTCTAACAATAGACAAGAGTGTACATTGAATTGAATTAAGTAAAAGATCGCTTCTTGTTTGTCAAAATGTGACAAACATACAGACAAAAGAAAAACAGGACTTTAGAATATGATGTCTGTTTTCTTCTGAGGCCTTTTCCAAAGCAAAGTTGATGAAAGATAAGAAAACTGAGCCGAGGTTGATCGTATCTTGCATAGAAACAAGTACACACACGAAACTAAACCTTGCTGTGATTGGCGCGACTTACATCTGCGTTCTGATAAGCAGTGACAGCAATGAACTGAGTCTCTGGGAAGATGAAGGTCTGAGCTTTGGATGACAGGAAGGCATCCTCAGTGCCGTCCTCCTTCACCTCCACGATGTGAAGACGAGGCTGGTACTTATGGAGCGACTGGAGCACGATCATCTGGAGAGGAGACACAGGTACTTTTCAGATATCTTTGCCATTATTTGATAGAAAACAGAAGAGATTCAGACAGGAAGTGTGTGGGCGAAGGAGAGATCCTTGGCAGGACTCAAACTGGGGACGTTGCAGAAACATTATTTGCGTCTCGGAGCACTTTTCCACTGTGACAACCAGTAATGTGAGTCACTTTGACTTGGCGTATGTCAGAAGCAGGATATGGAAAATTAACAGTGTATGTAGCACATATTTATTGCGTAGATTTTAGAACGACAAATACAAAACAAGTGGTTTCAGAAGCTCTTAATGTGATGCGTGGATTTTGTGGTCAAAATGATGAATAGCTTCAGCCACTGAATATACACGCATATACACCAATCAGCCAAAACACTGAACACTGTTGCAGACCAAGTACCCCCTGTCATGGCAACGGCACTCCCTGATGGCCCCTCAGGCAAGACAATGCACCATGCCACACATACTGCTCTGGCATGGTCCGAGGAACATGACAAAGGGCTCGAAACATTCATCTGGCCTCCAACTTCCCCAGGTCACAGTTTGATGGAGCATCCATTCACCTCACAACCCACAGGACTCAAAGCATCCACTGCGAACGCCCTGGTGCCAGACACTACAGGACACCCATGACAGGTCCTGTGTCCTTGCCTTGACAAGTCAGAGCTAAGTCAGATCCGAGGAGGTTCTACCATGGATTGTGGGTACCTCTTTTGCACCGGCATGTCCCATGAATACTCAATCAGATTGGGATCTTGGGAACTTTGAGGCCAGGTTGACATCTTGAGCTCTTTGTCATGTTCCACAGGCCATTCTTGAGGCAGTTTTTGCAGTGTGGCATTGTGTATTGTCCTGCTAAGGGGCCACTGCCATCAGAAAGTTGCCATGAAGGGGCCGGGACATGGTCTGCAACAGTGTTTGGGTGGTTTTTAGCGTATCAAGCAGCATCCACATGACTGCCAGTACCAAAGGTTTCCAAGCAGAACACTGCACTGTAGCTAGATGATCATTGTTACTCACTTAGCCTGCCTGTGGTTTTATTGTTTCGGCTGATTGGTGCACACAGGCACGCACAGACAGAAGGAAGTATTAGAGGAAAGACAAAAGCTAGAGGAGGCAGAGAACAGGAAACGTTACCTGTGCCACATTATTGGTGCTGCCCTTGTTGTTGGTGAGCTTGAGTTTGCTGAAAGACACTTCCTGTCTCATCCAGTGAGCTCCTGTGTTGGGAGAGTCGGGGTGCATGTACATCCTGTTCCCTGTGAGTGCAAAAGCATACCGTGAGAAACATTAATAACATTCTGAAAGTATTGCATGCGGAGAAAACCACTAAAACCACTTTTATTTACGCATTCAGTGACTTGAATCTAACATCAGCCACATTTACAAACCTGCAACTTCATTCAAATGTTATAGACTGTGCACACGAATGAATCTCCCTGCTGGTACTTAATATTATTTATATGAAAAGAGAGACCAGTCTCATTTATTTTTATTATTCTATTTATTGCATTAAAACATTTCTTTGCAACTAACTCTTCACAGTGTATGCAAGTATGTAATGTGAACAGCAGTAGATATTGTGGATGTCATGAGCTGCCAAAATTTGTCCAAAACAATAAATCACTTTTATGTGTGTGTTTATTCAGTGTGAGGGCAAGAAACTGCTGTAATAAAAAATTTCCATAATATTTTACATAAAAAAATTCTTTGGTCGGAAAGAGTGACTATTTTCTGCTAACAGGGACAATATGGTTTTCCTTCCTTTCACATTCTATGTCTTCTTCTTGCAGGATACTGTCTCGACGCCATGATTTTTCACAGCGTCACCACAATGACCCGCTAACCTTCTACCAGCACACCACATAAGTGCACTATTAGATCTAATTGAGTATTGTTGTTTCACCACAGTTTCCACAACTATAGCACATCAGCATGTCACCTTTCCACAACACCTGGCACATGTGTGACAACACCTTACAGTGTCTCTCATTTATATAATTGTGGTTTGTCTATCATCAATCACACAAGAAATATCGTCTTGGTTGACTTGCTATCGGGGTTTTTTTTCATCTGAGGTGTGAACAGGAAGAAATAATGACTGAACAGAGGATGAGAGAACAAGGAGAATGAGATGTGGAGACATGAAAACCAAATCTGTGTCCTTTACAAAACTGAATAGAAAATAAGGACAGACAGGTCAAATCCAATGTGTATCATGAGTGGTTGAACTTAACACTGATATATCACAATATATCTGGGAGGTAGCATGAAGGGAGGCCCATTTGGTGACCAATTTAAATACTTACAGGGAGTTCAAGTAGGGAAAAAGTACTAAGAAGATACTTCTGGGTATTATGGATGATGGAAAAGTAGGGTCCAACCAGTTCAGACAAAGACAAGGTGGGTAATGATAGCTTCATTTTCATGCCCAAAGTCAGGTAACTATTAGAAAGATGTTTTCACGTCCCTTAAAGACATTTACTTTAGTGAATTCCCAATGACCCCAATGCAGTCCGTCAAAGGACAAACCACGTGTCTCCAAAATGTCAGCTTTTAACGAGCTATTTCAACTTACTGACAATGCACTTTACAGATAACGTCATGACCCGTCAAGCTGCCTAAATTCATGTTTATTTGTCATCTCTATATTTCCTGTTTTATTTTGGTAACCATTGTCTCGTCTCGTTTCAGATCCCACGTCCTGGCAAGTTTCCCTCCTTTGTGATTACTTGCCCCGCCCAAATGTGTTTCACCTGTGTCTCATTGGCTCCCTCGTCTTAGTTTATTTAAGTCCCTGTCTTCCCCTTGTTTGGGTCGTCTTTACCTTTAAGAGAGAGTTCCAGCGTTTCCCTAATGTTCCTTGTGAGTGTGTTTTTGACCGTTTTTGCCTATCAAATTGGATACTTTTGCCTGTGTGACTGAGCCTGAGCATGTACTGATCTGAGTCTGATTAAAGACCCTTTATCTGTGAGTCTGCTTTGTGAGTCCTTCACCAGTTTGTGCTTGACAGATCATCCAATAGGTTTATAGTTTATTTAGCTTATGAAATAGGGGACTTCTTCCAACCTTTAAAGAAACAGTTTAACCTTAAGTTTATCTGCATAATCCAAAATTGGAGATTCATGATTTGAATTGGACAGTGACCATGTGGTGGTTTTGAGTCTAGCCCAACAGATCCTGGATTCTGGAGGCTCATATCGATATTTGAAATCTTAGAAATCACATGTTGATTTATGGGCTGATCAGTGTTTTTTAAAGATATTTCTGGGGGTGCTTTTCTTGCCTTTATTTGATATGACAGATGTAGAGTGAAAGGGGTGGAGAGAGTGGGGATGACATGCTTTTTCTAACAATCTCTAAACGCATCCCATTTATTTGCTATTTCAAGCAACTGTGACCACGATACATACAGTACTCAACATTTTACAGTGCAGTTGACAACTTGCCAGTTCTCTGTGGTGAACAAACTACGCAACAGAAGCACTTTTTACATTACCTTGAGCCTAGTTTGGCGTTTCTGTCCTACCATCTTGTTACTTATCAGCCCACATGTACACCACTACAATATATCGGGACTGCAGTAGCTCAGTCCGTAGGGACTTGGGTCAGGAACTGGAAGTTTGCCTTCTCAAGTCTTCGCCCAGACCAAATATGGAGTGTTAATTGGTTAACTTGCTCTGACATCTCTCCATTTAATGCATATATAGGTCTTATTTGTGCATGTGTGTGTATTTCGGACCTGTGTGTTTGACAACAGAGTAAAAAAAAAAGAATTTCTTCCCGTAGATTAATAAAGTGTATCTTCTATCTGCAATAAGCTAATATTAGCCAATCTATCAGTCTAGCTCTTGAAACCTGACCCTCCCTCCATACAACATCATCCAGTTTATCAACTTTATTAAATATCATTTGCACTAATTTAACAGGTTATTTAATCCATCCTACCCTCTCATTAAACATGCACAAGATTTTCTAAAAACTGTCTCTTCCTTCTGATACGACACCATCTATCACAGAGTCTACAGTCCCTCCCTTTAGTCCTCTCACATTGCCATTCTCCATCCATCCACCAGATGCCCTCAGACCTTCCCACCTGTGCCAGTCACCTGACTTTCTCATCCACCTGCTCACCTGTTCCCAGTTTCCCTCATCAGCCCTGCAGTACACAACCAGCTCATTTCCACTCATTCCCTGACAGGATGCTGACGTATGCCTTTGCTTTCCGGCCATGTGAACCTGTAGCTGATCGGTTGTGCCCCTCTTGGATCTGATGCCAAGCTGTAAGCCTGTTCCTGAACATCATGAGTAAGTTTCCCTCTGTCTTCTACCTGTCTGTGTTGAGTCCTCCTTTTGTTGCCTGGATTCACTCATTGTGTCACCTACATGCATACAGTAAATAACCCTCTCTTCCAAATTTGTGTTCCTTGATACTCATGGTTTCCTTAGCTGGAAAATGGAACAACAAAGTTACATTAAAATATGCTTTTTGATAAGGCTGATATAATCTATGATAAATGTAAATAAATGCACTTGTAGTTCCAGATTAGATGTTTTTCTAAGACATGAAGAAGTTCTTAAGTTCCATGATTAAACTTCTGCAGAATTGTGGCCAGTCTGCAACAGCTCTAAAGGAATATGTCACCCAATATTGCATACTTTGTGTTGTTTACTCACTCCCTGCAGAATGTCTGATGAAGCTGCTGACTACAAAAAAGAAAAAGAAAAAAAAATGTCCACAGAAACCTCTCAGACTACTTGTGCATCATGACGCACGTTTTGGTTTCCCTACTGTATGCATGTAGGTTTGCTACGATATTGCTAAATGAACCACTTCCTCAAGATCCTCCATGTTGCACGCACTGAGCTGAAGTCTGTTGACCAACATGCAGGGTTTCATGCTCATTAGCTGCTGTTCGATCTACTTTGTGTCAGTATCTTCTGTTGAAAGCTCCAGGAAGAAATGTGAGCATGTACTTTTTTAATCCATCACTTATATTTACTGGGGTAAGTGCCTGATTTAAGAAGGTTATCGTGTTTGGGAGGAGTATTCTGTTAAAGACTGAGAAACAATCTGAGTGACACGGCATGTTCGCAGCTCAAAATGGCAAGAATATGTGACTGAAAAGCTTTCAAAATAAAATTCCAAATGATGTGATGCTTAAAGCTCTGTTACAGGTCATGCATTAAAATACAGGAGATTTCAGAATAATACATAATTATTGACGCAATATGTTCATCGCTTTTTTGTTGGAGCTGGTAAACATGGGACTAATTTTAATTAAAGTTAATCATTTATTTTGATAGATAGATAATTTGCGTTTTTTTATTTTCTATTCCTAACATGAATCTGCAAAATTACCAAACTTTTTAAATAAAATTAGTGAAGTACAAAGTGCAATATTTCTCTCATGTGTTGAGGAAAAATACTTGTGGAAGTATTAAGTTGCATAAATTGGAATTATTCCAGTTAGGTAAAAGTAGCTCAAAGTACACTACTTGAGCACTTAGTAATCTGTCTCTTAATAACATGGTTACCATCCAGCCTTCAGGTATTAGTAATTAAGGAATCCACTGACTATATGGTTTGATTTTCACACAGTCATTTGGCAGGAAACCTAATTTATGGAATAAAAGGACAATAATTTAATTGAAACAGATTTATACAATAAAAACGATCCTAAGGTCATTCAGAGTTGGAGGCGTAAGACTTTCGGGGACTTGCATGTCATGTAATCTCTATCAACAGATATCTGCATATGAATAAAGTATGTAAAGGCTACGGGACAAAATTTTGGTTTTGTAAGTGTTCTGGTTTCTGTTTTGACCAATCAAGTTTGAGCAGGCTATGGTTGCATGCAGATAAAAAGTCAATTTGGAGAGTGAAAGAGGCAGAACGCTCAGTGCAGTCTCAGAACCCATCAGCTATTGTCAGTGATTGTCCTTTACCTTAAATTTATCAGCTTTGTTCAGATGCAGATACATGTATTTGTTTATAGAGATCAGTCGTCTCTCAACACCATTCTAGAGTCTCACGTTGCTGATCAAATTGTCAACAATGGCATGGAAGATCAAGTCTTGGCCCAAATATCTGCTGGCTAGTGACTACAAAGGAACCCTCAAAATTATGGCCATTGCCCCCAGTGGGTAAATGGTCATTAGGCCGATTGCTAATAGGTTCCAAGACTGCATATCGTGACCTCATCCAAGTATGTAACTGGTCAAAACAATGCCCCATCTTCTCCTGTGGGAAGGCCAATTAGTGTTTAAGCTTATTTTTAAATATCAGAAAGTTGCTAAGAGAGACCCTGTGTCCTCATATGAGGGCATCACAATTTGGGTTTACTTGACCTTCTACTTCTACTTTACTTAGACCTGTTGTCCTCGTTCGTGGACACTTGTTTTGTGCCATCTAGTGGTAGTAAGAGCACAATACACTAATCCATGTAAAAACAAGATGGCCGCCATCTCTGCCAAGTCAGTCTGCAGCCAACCCCGACACAAAAGTGGACAAGGTCCAAAGCCTGATCACATTTTATGATTGAAACTTGTTTATTTGTGATTAATAATGATTGTAGTTTGATATGGCAACAAATTTGACCAAGTTTAGCAACAGTAACAAGCACTGTTAATGAGGAGGTACTCCTTTGAAGACATTAGGACTTTATTATCATCTCGTTGGAGGACACTGGGACTTAATTATTGTTGACAGTGTTTAGTTTTGACAGTTTCTTATACTTACTGGGCCCTACTGATCCCAAATAGCTAGGAGAAATAAAACAAGCATACCAAACAAAAGTTCGGGTCTCAGGAGTAAAGTAATTTGTGGCACCCTTTTGTTGTGTTTTCATGTATCTTTAATAACTGTAATTTATATTCTTTAATCATGAAAATGTTCCCAGTCTTAAACATGGCACATATAGGAAAAAGAATGTGTTCTGATTTGAAACCTACCTGGCATGTTGCCCTCCGCTTTCCCACACTGGACCCACTTGCCGCCCTGATACCTCCAGTGGTGCTGATCAGCCAGGACCACGTCCACGTAGACGTTATAGTGAGCAGACGGATCCAGAACACTGATGTTGAAGCTCAGGAAGGGGAACATCCTCCTGGATAAACACAACATAAACACAAGGAAAAGCATGATTAGTCAGTGTTGGAATAAATCTAAATTATTTAGGAATTGCAAACAAAAAAACCCCATTTTTTTCTGCCTTGAAAGACTAAGAAGTGTAACAGAAATCCACTCTGACAAATTATTCAATGCAAAGTGATCCATGTTGTTGACGGTGGAAAAAACATGCAACTAATAACATGGCAGATAGTCTTTTGGTCAGCTTTTCCTAGTCTGACATGTTTTTCATAATGACCTCCTTCAAATCATGTTTGTACAAATCATTTGTGCCACTAATGGTTCTTTTGAGCAGTCTCCCAACCAACTGCATATTTTGACAAAAAGTCCTTCCCATATGGTAAAATCAAAGTCTTATGTATTATCAAATGCAAAAAATAATGATGTCAATGAGCTCTTTAAGGATAGTAATGTATTGAAGTCAGGCAGAGGGGAGATTCCTGTTCCTGTTCTTTACTCCAGCAGCTGAAGAATCAGGAGCAGTAGTAACAGGGCGAGTGAAGGTGAATATTTAATGCTGCTGTTAATAAAAGATGCCTCAGAAGCTGCTACTGATTGCTGGAGCTTTACATGTTGAACTAGTTTGAACACAGAGGGCTTCAGTGAGACGAGGTAACCGGGAGGTCAGGGCGTCCCCTGGGCACCACGGCCCACGGAAGGAGAGGGACAGGCTGGGTTAAACCAAGAGGAAAAAAGACACACACATAAATATAAGACATGGACACCGAATTCTGAAAAGCCACAGACAGCTGTGACAGTCTGCAGCAGCATATTCATGCATACTCGACACGTTCAGAGCACATGAGGTGTTGATAGAAGCACTTAGTGCTGCAGGATTACTAACCCTGCTGGGGTGTTCCCATTTTATGTTGGAGCAAAATAAACAAAATCATTTTCTGCACTGAGTTGCCAACATGTTCTCAGTCCAACTTGTCAAATACTGCCACTTTCTCAGTGGAAGTAAGCGTTAAAATATGACGTGCTAGGTACCCCTTGTTTTTACGTTCATTTCCTTCAGTTTTGGCAACAAAAGCACGTGGTTAGGTTTAAAATAAACCATCATGGCTTGGCTTAAAATACGTACGGTTGTTACTTAAGTCATTTAACATCACATGACGTGTCACGTGACATACGTCATCACTGAGGCATGCTACACATACTAGCACACTGTTGTGTTCTTAAAATAACTCCACTGACTTTTACATTGAAAAAGAGCTGGCTCGCGGGTGAAAGTCCACAGTTTGTTTGACCCACCCACCCTACAGGGACTTTCTTGCTCTTTATACTACGTTGTTGCCAGCGGTGTAACAAACTGTCGTCAGTGTGTTTTTCATGATGACGTGAACAGTGCCTTTGTGCGTCGGTATCTCACATGGACGTCCACTGATAAAGCAGTGCTACTTGACGAGTCGGGAATGAAAACGGCCCGAAGTAGCACCATTTTGCAAGAGCGACATTTTAGAGATTCGCCCTCTCGCTAATACTGATGACGCTCATGTCTGTATGGTAGGCCTAAACATGAAGCTACGGCTAGACGTCGGCTAGCTTAGCTTAGCATAAAGGCTGGAAACCGGTAGTCTGGCTTTGTCCAAAGGTATACGAGACCAAAAGTCTACAGTTAAGTGCAGCTATGAGTTTGTACTTAAGTACAGTCATGCTTTGAGCTGAATGCCAACACACAAAAATGCTGATGTTTAGTAAGTTTACAACCTTCACCATCTTGATTTAGAGTGTTAGCATGCAAACATTTGCTATTCAGCACTAAACACAAAATACAGCTGAGGCGGATCGGCTTGTCTTTAGTTTGTGACCAAATACCTACAAAACTAAAGTATTGGACAAATCAAAGTTTTGTTTTGATGGTGGTGCTGCAGTAAAAGTAATTCATTAGGATTCATTCTCTGGGGACCATGAATTTATGCACCAAACTCCTCCTGTTGTTTGTACTAAAGGAAAGGCTCTCGGATCACCAAAGTCAGTCAGATTAATCATGGATATCTGTACAAAACCACATTATTGCTATCAACATGGCCCAATAAATTAAATAAAAAATATTCCTATCCAACACATTCTCACTCCAATCTTGTCACATGTCGACATTTGGTCATGGACTTTTCACTCTGATATGACGTGCAAGGTGCCCTGGCTGCATTGACTGACGTTCTGGGACACCGTGTCAACTTCAGCCTGTTACATGTGTTGTATGTTTTCAAAATACACTTGGTTTTCACAGGAAATGTACGGTTTGCATACAGTCTCTTTCAGAAGAAATGTATTACATTGATACAACACCACAAAGTTTTTTTCTTCAACAACAAATGCACGTGGATACATTTGGTCAATATGTGGTTTGGTTTAGAAAAAAACAAGTCAGTGGTTGTTGGGCCCATCCACCGTAATACTCAGATTTTCACCCCCTTAACTTACAGTGTTGTCCCACTGTATTTCCCCCTGTTACACAATAACGGCAACCAGCCACGTATCATGCCGTTGTGAAAGGACAGCTTTTGTGGTTGATGTCTGACGCTGGAAGTCACTGTCCAAATGCCGGTATTCGACAACTTTGTCCTGTCAGCACCTCGAAAGCTTGCTAATTAAGCCATGTCTTGTTTGTTTGATCCATACAAAAACTCTAAAAAGTCTAAAACCAACAAGTTGTGAGGGTTATGTGCTGAGACAGAACAGGCTAACTGTTTCCCCCTGCTTCCAGTCTTTATGCTAAGCTAAGCTAACTGTATCCTGGCCTGCTTTATATTTAACATACACTGTAAACCCCACTCACTTACTCAGTTTAAATTTTTTTTGGAAATGTCTTGCACTCAAAACTTTTAGTTTAGTACAATACAGTGACATAAATGTTTTAAGAAGACTAGACACAATTGACAGAAATTTTATGTCATTTTAACAAACTTTTTTGCGTTGTTTGAGCATTTAAGTCTGTGCCATATAAACATAAAAACACTGAGTACATGTTTTAACAACCATTTTTTAATTTAATTGAACCATAAACATATATATTAAGTGCACAGTGATAGTGTTGTTAATTAGCCTAAAATTGAATAGGCTTAATCAGCTTTATAAACTTAAGTCAAATGAACTCAAATATCAAAAATTGTTAGCTTAACATAAAAATTATGTCAAGCTCATAAGGGATGAGTTTTTGTGTCAATTGAACATAATGTTTTTATGTTATTTGGACAAGCTGGGACATTTGTGTCTACTTCACATGATAATTTTGTGTCTGATGGATTTGGCTTTACAGTGTAGAGACATTAGAGTGGTACTGATCTTCTCATTTAACTCTGTGAAAGAAAACAAATGAGTGTTCGTCACAATTTCTTTTAAGAGAAATACACTCTAAATAAACCTCTGAGAGAGGACCGATTCATTTGCTTCATTCTCATTCATGCTATGTGCTTGCATATGAACATGCACTGCACTCTGGGTCTATACGAGGTCCCCAGCGTGTAGTTGGTGTTAATAAATCAGGGCAACATGTTTGACTTTTGGCCCAGCTGTTTTGCACTGGCTAATAGCACCTGAGGCTATGGAGCATTTGTAATGAGTGATGGGCAGCAATCACCCCCAGCTATCCACCCCCCTTTGATGAGACCAGTGTGAAGAGTGAGTTTTATTTTAAACCACACATCCTGCCTGAAGTATGTTTGCAGCACAATCACATGCTTTTAAAGTTATTTGTTTTATGTCACTGCAAATGAATCGAAAGAGTTCAGAAACAAGAAGGTGATTTACTGTGTTTTCTTAAATTAGTCATTGTACAAGTGCAAAGACTGTACAAAAAAAACAACCTTCCTTTTCAGAAACGCCCTCGTCTTTCTTTTCTAAGCCTTTTGCTGTGGGTGGAACAAGTAGATAAGATCATGTCTAAAGTATTTTATCTCCTGATGCTGGTCAAAAACAAGGGTGAGACTTCTAATAATAATTCATTCTGAAACATGTAAAGCACACTACATGTTTGCAGCGCTGTTTAGGCAAAGTACAAACACGTTATCTTGTCTGGATGGAGATTCATGTGTCCTCCCTGCAGCTGTGTGGTCATTTAGTGGTGTAAAAACAAGCGAGGTGTGTAAAGAGATAATGCTTTCGAGGCTACTGTTAGCAGGCTAGTGGAAAACCTGGAGGGTCCGTCTGTGTTGATGATTTTTGTGTGTGTGTGTGTGTGTGTGTGTGTGTGTGTGTGTGTGTGTGTGTGTGTGTGTGTACATGCATGCGTTTAAACAGCAGAAAGAGTCGGTTAAAAATATATTTCCCGAACACAATGAATTTATAAAGTTAGGCAGTAGTGACAGCTGCTGTAACGGATCGCTTTGTTTTTTATTTCTGCAGGAGGCCATGGTGACATTACTCTGACACTGGGTATTAAACTTTAATACATTCAGACTGAAATGTGTCCGTGGCAGAAAATATTAAAGATCGTCAAGTATGGAAAGGTGGCATTATTCCATGACGTTCACTAAAATTGTCCAAAATTGGCAACATAAAAATGCTTCCAATTTTTGACAATTTGATTTAGGTTAAGTTCTTGTACTTCTCTTAAGACAGCTTTTAAAAGATGCTGCTGGTCATTTTATTTAATATTTTTTATTGTCAACAGATCCCAAGAATAAGATCAAAACTAACAATAAATCTATCAACAAGTAGTACGTGTGCATGACAGCCTATAGCTTCTTCCTCTGTGTCTTAGAGCTCCACTGGTGCCCCAAAACCATTAAAAACACAACAATGAGCCACACTGTTGCACTGGGTGACATGTTCCTTTGTTACCATGAACACACACTGTAGTTTATTTTGGCTCACTCAAACACACCGTGGTGCTGCCACAAATGCTCACTAGAGCAACAAAATGCAGATTAATCCACCGCTGGAAATAGAGCCCAACAAATGCACATTTTGCTCTGTTTTGAGTTACGGTTGATAAAACTATGGTGACCAACTGTTTACTGAGCCATTAAAACAAACAAAAAACAAAAAAACTGTATATGTGACCTATTTTATTTAAGATTTACATCTTCACCATAGGAACAAATTGCCATCATAGAAAGTGTAGGAAAGTCTGAAAGTTTTGAAAAATGATAGAATGCATAGAGTGGGTGCTGGACCCAAAAAAGACGTCTGGCAATGTAGAAAAATAACATGTAATCTTACTATATAATGATGAAAACTCTGTCTGTGTGCGTGTGTTCCACGTTTTTCTCCTCACTGACTTGGTCAGTCCATGTGAAATTTGGCACAGTGGTAGAGGGTCATGGGAGGATGCCAATGAAGCAATATTACATCAATTGGCCAAAGGGGGGCGCTATAGCAACCGATTGAAATTGCAAACTTTGAATGGGCATATCTCATGCCCCGTATGTCGTAGAGACATGAAACTTTGCACAGAGATGCCTCTCCTCATGAGGAACACATTTGCCTCAAGAACCCATAACTTCCGGTTATGTAGATTTTCCGCCATTTTGAGTTTTTTGAAAAACACTTCAAATGGATCTCTTCCTAGGAAGTTTGAGCGATCTGCATGAAACTGGGTGAACATAATCTAGGGACCAATATCTAAAGTTCCCTCTTGGCAAAAGTTGGAAAACTTACTAAAACTGAGCTTCTATAAGGCAATGAATATTGTGGAGGGCGTGGCTCATCACATAAAGGTGTATAACATCTCAAGGGTTTCACCCATCACCACGCAACTTTGTAGGCATATGACCACACATAATCTGAGGGGACCCCTCCATTATTGACCCCATCAAAAAAAATGGGGGCGCTAGAGAGCTAATTTCTTATCTAGGCCTAACCGCCATATGGATTTTTACTAAACTTGGTAGATATGTAGAACAGGACGCCTCAAGGTGACTGGAGAAATTTAACTCTAATTGGCAACTGGGTGGCGCTATAACAACAGAAAAATGCTTCAAAATGGCTAAAATGTGACCGATCGCTGTGGCTCCCCCTGTGGACCAATGTTTGTTTGTTTGTTTCTAATGTTTGGTATGACTAAGTCATGGTATGGTATGCTGTACATAATCACGGAAACTGTCAGTGTGTCATTCTGTCTGTCCCACGTTTTTCTACTCACTGACATGATCAATCTATGTGAAACTGCACATAGGCATTGAGGATTGGCATAGGTAGAAGGTGACAAAGCTACCAATGGGTATGGACTAGTATTAAATAGAATATAATTTATATGTGGGATAAAATGTGCACATGCATTTCTTGGTTTATTTTTATTATTAATATAAGCAACAAGTGTGCCACGTCACATGGGTATTTAAGATGCCGACTTTCTTCTATTTATCAGAAGTCTGAGGAAGAGCCGTGGGCTCAAAGCATCACTCTGTATTAAAATCCTTCTAAACCAGAGCTGCTTGGTGTGCCGACTTATTTGTTTTCTATTTGACTTAATAATAAAAATGTAGAATAACGTCAGTCATGTCCATTATGAGGTATGAAACATGAAATCAACTGAATCAGATGACACACTACACCACAAAATAGAAATGTCTGCCACCAAATACTTATTAGACTTACCATAGTCTGCTGAAAATAGTTAGTAATAGCTTTTTCTTCCTGTTCAGTAACATTGGACAAAAACTACATTGAACCAGTTGTTTTTTAACATCTTGAGACATCAATTTTTTGTTTTGTATGCATATTAATTTCTCCCAGCTATTTGGGATTAGAAGAACCTGATATGTATAAAAAAACTATGCACTATCTTTGAACAGTAACTAGTTTGGGGTAAAAAATGATGTCCTATTTTTTTATAGTTACAAGTGTGTAATAAAGTATAGAACAGTTTATTTCAGTGGTTGAGCATGGTACTGCAAAAACAAAACTTTAAATGTAACTCTGTGGGTTAGGGTGTCACTATTCAAGTCAAACTGTTCACAACTATTCATTTCAACACCTGAACATGGCTGTGCAAAAACAAAATTGCAAACACACCACATCTAAAAGTCTGTGACTTGTTCATTTGTAACTCTGAATGAATTTTACTTGCTCCATACACCAAGCAAGGAACATCCTTTTTGTCTGGCCTGTGTGAAATGCTCCAGTAACACAAAGTCCCAATAAAGGAGTACTTCCTAATTAACAGCGTCTTAGCTTGTTTCTGTTGCTAAAATTGCTAAAATATGTGTGCCATATCAAACTACAAACATTGTTAAGCAGAAATAAACAAATTTCAACCACATAATGTGATCAGGTTTTGGACCTTGTCCACTTTTGTGTCGGGGTTGGCTGCAGACTGACTTGGCAGAGATGGCAGCCATCTTGTTTTTACATGAATTAGTGTATTGTGCTTTTGCTACCACTAGATGGCACAAACAAGTGTCCATGAACGAGGACAACAGGTCTGAGTTAAGCAAAATGAAGTATAAGGTGCGGCAAACCCAAAATGTAATGTCCTTATTACTTGACCTTATATTTCATTCTACTTAAGTTAGACTTGTTGTCCTCATTCGTGGACACTTTTTTGTGCCATCTAGTGGACGTTTGGACCAGTTGTAGCAACAGTAAGACCCTGTTAAATACTGTAGGAAGGACTCGTTTGAAGACACTGGGACTTTATTATCCTTGACACGTTTAGTTTTTTATACTTATCGGGCCCTACTGATCCCAGACAGCTAGGAGAAATTAAAAATGCACACCTAACAAAAGGTTGGGCCTCAGGAGGATATGAGGACGCAGGGTCTCAGGAGGTCAAAAACGCTTGAGTACTGAAACTCAGATATCGTATTGGCCCAAGTATTTATGCAATACTCAGCCTGACACAACTCAGACACTGCACATACTAATATATTAACACTGCCATATATCAAAAACAATAATATTTACCCTATGTCTTTGGTTTATTGATTTAAAATGTCAACTTATGCATGTATTTTTCTTGAATTTGTTCTGCACATGCTCTTCCAAAAAGATCTAAAAGTCAAAGAAACATTCACATGGACAAATACATTCAGGATTGTGTTTTTGAATGATGGCTCTTTATGCC
Source organism: Epinephelus lanceolatus (assembly GCF_041903045.1). NCBI lineage: Eukaryota > Metazoa > Chordata > Actinopteri > Perciformes > Serranidae > Epinephelus > Epinephelus lanceolatus. Next base: position 34,023,780 of record NC_135754.1, on the reverse strand, counting down.
TGTGGACTGAGCGCACACACACACACACACACACACACACACACACACACACAGACAGAGTCTTCCTACCCTTCAGCAGTAAGACAAAACCAAGCCATGAGCCACAAGCGGTCCCAGTTGGGTCTTTCTGGCTACATGGTGAGTCTGGTTTAACAATCAATCATAGTTCTCGGTGAAACAAAATCGTGGCAGCAGCTCTTTAGTGGCTCGCGAAGAACAGGTGAAAGGGCTCCTCTTCCATTGCTGTTGTTTAATACAAGTGAAAACAGAAACTCTGCTGTTTGGCGTATGAATGGATCAACCCACCTACACTGTGTGAGAGTAATCTAGAAAGTGGATGAGCAGTTATCGTTTTTGCTCCACTGATATTGTCAATTTACTTATACTGAGCCTTTTATAGGAAATCAGAACTTGGCAAGGGGGGAAACCATAGAAAACACAACACAGAGGGTATTTGCATGCGTGGGCGGCACTCAGGCTTTTTTTTTTTTTTTGTTGCCGAGTTCAGAGACAGAAGCTGAAAAACACAAAACACATGATGGCGTGCAGTTATGGTGGCGTGAAGCACACAGTAGCTTTGCTGCTTTCGTACTAGTTCGACACATAGGATTTTATTTTCACGAGGAAAACAGCTCTGTCTGTTGGCAGTAGACTGAAGCACTGGTACATGGACTTGCTCCAACACCAGTGGGAATCAAACCTGCAGCTCTACAGCTACCAGACAGACTCCCTAACCAACCTGCCAATGTGCCACTCTGATTCACTGGAAACTTGACAGTAACGACAAGCGGCTGGCTCTCCCTCAGCCTGATCCAGGTGTATACGCACATGAATACTCATAACTGTAGTTTTTATTCAGACACAATACGGTAGAAACAGATGAGCGTGGTGAACCAGCCAGTAATACAGAGACAGTACCACCAGTGGTGACATTTAAAAAAAAAAAAAAAAGAAAAAGAAAAAAATCAAAATAAACTGTGTGGATGTTGGAGAGAGAGGAAGAGGAGGGGGGTTGGGTAGACAGAGGGCGCAGGAGGGGAAACCGCGGGGGGGAAACAGAGGTTAGAGAAAGGGAAAAGGAAAGAGCAGAGGGTGGAGTGAAGGGAGGGAGGGGTGGAGGGTTTGTCCTGGGGATGCACGGCAGAGGCTTGAGAGGAGAAGAGGAACTGGATATTCACCAGGGAGAGGACTTTTCTACATGAGCGCACCCGCTGATTCATCTGGACAGGAGTTCAGGTCCAGTTTTTGTCACCGTGCGTACGCTTGATCATCTGTGACGAAAACATGCCAGTCTACAGCTGCTGCCGGACACAAGCAGTCTTTAACACAGACACTCTGGCTTATTGCAGAGGAATTCAGTGACTAGACGTGTTGAAATTACTGTTGTGTAGTGCAGTTTGTCATCTGATAGTGTTGATTGATTGCTTCATACCTCATAAAGAATGACTGCTGTGATTCTTTATTTTTCTTATCTACAAATACTATGAAAAGACCAAAACCAACAACACGTCAATCAATGCTTTCAGACTTTCACATCAAGATGTAATGTAAATGTAAATCTTTTAAAATAGGTCACAATTATATAATTTAATTTAAAACAAAAAGGCTCAGTATTTTCCTGAAGCAGCTGGGCACTGTAGTTTTTATGAAACGTTACTCAAACAGGAGGAAATTGTGCATTTATTGGTAACTATTCTGGCAGCGGATTAATCTACATTCTGTTCTAGTGAGTATTTGTAGTCTATATACAACAATTTGAAACAACTCTTGTCAAATACCAAAGTGCTGTCACTCCAGATTCGTCGGTCAGTGACTGCTGGCGTGAGACAAAGACAAAAAAAGCCATTATTGTTTAACAGCGCCCAGCGGTGTTGGGAAATACGGCGGGACAACGATGAAAGTTAAACGGCAAAAGTCTGAGTTATGGTGGGTGAGAGGGGAGGTGGATGTGTCCAACAGCCACCAACCTTCACCCAGGAGGCCGGTGTTTGCTTCCCATGTGTAAGCACAATGTAAACATGTGCGTTTGTTGTTGAAGGAAAAAACACCAATTTGCAGTGTTGTGCCATTGTAGTGCTTTTATTTTGAAAGAGAGACTGAATGCAAACTGTACATTTTCTGTGAAAACGGACAATACATGTAGCAGGCTGAAGTTGACACGGTGTCCCAGAACGCCAATAACCGACACACCCAGGGTACCTTGCACGTCATATCTCAACGTGGAAAGTCCATGACCAAACGTCGATTTGTGACACAAAATTGAGGATACTGAACATATCAGCAAAATGTTCTCTGACAATGTATTTCAGTTGTAGTTCAGTTGTAGTTCAATTGTCAGTTGACAATCTTGCAATGCGGTATCCACGATCTTTCCCCAAAGTTAACTAAAGTGCATTAGTTGCCTAAACCTAAAGGCCCTGACACACCAAGCTGATGGTCAGTCATTGGTGAGCATCTGTCACCCACCGTGGGTCCTCTTCGGCCCTTGTTGGCTTTTTGTGTGGCCGATTCAGCATGTTGAATCGGCATCTGAGCTGGCAACTCAGTGGTTCAACTTCATTCACAACACGAGAAATGGAAGTGAGGAAAGTAAACAAATGGCTAAAGTCAGATGGAGTGAGATCAAAAAACACAATAAATATCATTTGCTCTTACAACTAGTTGTGGTATTAATGTGCTAACTGGCTAACTAGCATCTTGAATCCATCCTGCCGCTCCTCTGGTTTCCCCTTTTTCAATGATGAGTACAGACTACCGTCGTCTGGTGGTATGGAGAGTTATTTCCTGTCGTGCAGGCACAGAACAGACGTGCTGGCTGGCTGTTAGCTGTAGTCTTTGCAGGTGCGACTTTTTGGCCAAGACACAGGCGATGTGTTGTTGATTGCAACAGTTGGCCTTCGTCGCCACTAGTTCTTTGATGTCAGTTTGGTGTGTCTGGGCCTTAAGACAAGAGTCTTTGTCCATTTTTTTATGTTACAGTGTAACTGAAATCGCGATATTTTGCGAACCTTAACCAAAGTGCATTTGTTACCTAAACCTAAGACAGGAGTGTGGACGCAAACCCATGGTTCTAGTGTCAAGATCCTGCACTTTGTGTGCCAACCATCTTCCTTGTGAAGTCTACACGGTACATGAACGTAGTGTTTCCTGAAAGACACGTTTTCTCAGAACATGATCCAAGTAGCTATTACGTTGCCACAACATCCTAATTCAGAAAGCAGTTTAGTTTACATTACAAACGTCATTTCTGGGAGACAGGGTTAGTGTTTGTCGCGGTGTGTGTGTGTTCATGGTAATGAAGGAACATGTCGCCCGGTGCAACAGTGTGGTTCATTAATGTGTTTTAATAGGTTTTTGGACATGAGAAGATCCTGCACACTGCCTCTTGCTCAGCATCACAGTTCATTGGTTATACTAACATTTCGGTCCCTCTGGATCTTCGTCTGGAGTATTTGACTAATCATTTGACAAAATATTCTTTAGGAAGGTCCAGAGGATCCGAAATGTTAGTATAACCAATGAACTGTGATGCTGAGCAAGAGCAATGCGCAGGATCGTCTTTTCTCAAGATACTCCCTAACACACAGTTACATTTTAGACAGTTGGATGTGCAAATATCAACTTTGAAAAATCATTTTTGGATGAGAGTGGAGCTCTATGGCAAAGAGAAACAGAGACACACACATTCAGTCTGTCTTGGTATTTTGATGGAACTTGTTGGCAAAAGTTAAAAGACTAATCTCATGTGTGGGAACAAAGGCATGTCAATAATCACACAACAAATTAGCAGTGTGTTTTTCGGTCCTCTCAGCCTCAGTGTTTTTATTAACCCTCTCTGAAACCAAATATAGAGAGTCTGGCCTATGGCTCAAGCAGCGGTGGACTTCACCAATCAATTATTAGAAGAGGCTATTTGCACAGGAAGGGGGAAGGACAAGTTTAGCTATCAGAAAATATTGGCACTAGATGTTTCTGCGAAAAGCTGTCTATATGCACACATAAACAGCTGAACAGGAAGTGACAAGTCATATTCTTAAAACCTTGAAATAGTCCCACTTCTGCTTTCAGATACACAGAGAACGAGAATTAATTCACAAAGCTTCCATATATTCCTTAGAACTACTACTACTTGTGGTGCTTTGATAAGAAATATCCTCCTTAAAGTTGTTCACTGACGTGTCTCACATTACTGCTTTACACTGTACTGAGATGTCTGCAGCCTGGCACAACAGAAGACGCCCACTATATTTCCCTTGGTGGTGTAAGGTGATAATTTCCAAAATATGACATGCCTACTTTGGAAAGAAATATTCAGTGACTATACATGTAGGCTTAACTTAGCAGCTGTGGTACATTTTAAAATACTACATCCTAATTTAAATTATTTTATGAGATTAAAGTGCTTAATATATGTTCCACATAAAATCCCCCATTTATGTGAACAATTCTGCTTTTCTGCTAAACTTGTACTCATAGCAGAACTCTGTAAATAACTACCTTCAGTTCTTCAGAGCCAACATAAATCAGAAGGATTATTTCCTCTCTAAAAAACACTACCAGACATCAGACTGATACATGTCACAGTTTGGACTCAGTGGAGCAGAGCAAGCAGATGAGCATGATTCCTCTGAGTCCAAATTTTACTCTGCATTATTTCTCTGAAGGGTGTCCGCGTGGTGAGAACTTAGTCAGTCTTATCTCCTTCCTCGAACACAGAGTGCACAGTATGATCATGCAGAACTCTGTGAGCATGACTTGGGAGTTATTAACTGCCTTTAGATCTCCTCACATTCAGGCACATGTCAGGTGTACAAATACAAATGTGTCTTTATGGCAGCAATAAAATATTCAACTGTTTTTAATTCCAGAAAAAGTCCCCTTTGTATGAATGTGCTTCTTCGAAACAATGGAAGGGAAAAGTTTGTCCTCTTGACTCATATCCAGACTGCACACAGCCCAGGTGTGGGATCAGCTTATTGGTAAAACAAATGAATGAGGAAAAAAGCTTCACTTTCTCTTTTCAATCTTAGTCACTTTATTTCCTTTTTCACTTTATCAAAAAATCCCATCTAAAGCATCTTTTGGCTGTTTTCATTTTAATTTGTTCAGCTTCTTTGACAACAGAAAATGCGCCCGTGCGCAGGCTTAGATTTTTATTTTGACAGAATTAAAAACCACTATACACTGATGCGGGAAAAGCAAAAAACTGTTGCATACAAATTCACCACATTGCAGGAGATTAAAGGGATAGTTTGGATTTTTTTTGAAGTGGGGTTGTAGGCTATGAGGTGCTTATCAACAGTCAGTGTATTAGATACAGCAGAGACGTTTAGTCAGCACGCCCCAGTTTGGGGAAAGCAGGCTGGAGTCTGACACGGAAGCTAAGCAGCGTACAGCTGTGGGTGGGGGTCAGCAACAAAACATATTTTAGCCACCTAAAAAAAGTTTATGTGTATGCCATGTTAGGAGTATTTTCACTGCTGTACCTTTGCGTCAGACAGTCCGTTCCAACGGGAGAGCTGTTAACTGCTTCATTTCCTTATCAATGCTCTTGTCAAAGTCACCAGACTCCATTGAGTTGAGTCAGTAATTCTAGCTCGCTGAACACAGGAGCTGTTGGTCTACCGCCGACCCCTCCACAGCAGTAGAACTGGGGACATGCTGATTGACATCTACTGTATGTAACACCTGTACCTCGCACAACCCCACTTAAAAAAATATGAACTACTGCTTTAAGTGTTCGACACTCAAAATTTCCTGGGGGAGAACCCCAAACCCCAGTTTCATATGTGTCCCCCCAGGTGTTGAAAGTAAACCCACGCCTTTTGACACAGTGTTTATATCGACTTGGATGCCCTGCTGTGTGCAGCCTCAATGAACTTTGCCTTGGTGCATGAGTCAAACAGCAGAGCCTGAAATGGCCCCAACCAGTGTGGTGATCCGAATTTAGCTCATGAGAAGTGCAGATGAATTCGGCCCCCCTTTGCCACAGGCCATGAAAATGTCTCTAGATTTCAAAGCCCCAGGTGTGGTATGTGAGCAAAACTTCTGAGAGATCTGTCAGGGCTGTGCACCCGGTGTCTAGTGCAGGCTGAAGAAAGCAGCAAAAAAAAAAAAAGAGAATCTAGTCTTTTACTTCCTGAACTTCAAAGGTGCCTCACCTTCTCAGCGTGGCCATCTAAAGACTCAGTGGTGTTTGACCCTTCTCTATACTTTTCCTCTAGAGCTTCTTTCACCTTTTTCTCCCATAGATACCAAGGTTTTGATTAACATTGCAGACCTCAGACTTCTCTCTAAAATCACAGCGAAATTATTGTAGCAGCCTGAACCCAAGATGAAAATTTAAGAAGGATATCGCCTCTGATATTGAAAAAATTCTTGGTACTGCTTCTCTGCTGAACTCCAAAATCTTGCAGGAGTTTTTTGTTGTTTTTAAAGAAAGTCTTCCATCACTTAATGTGCTGGATATCTGCACTTCTGCATGTGAGGGTTCAGATAAAAGGAGGGAAAGCATTTTGAAATTTGTGAGGTTTGTGGTTTTTGCACAACATGAAAAATTTGCCTCTTTGTCACATGTGGAAGGATGACACCTCCGCGCCCATTCCTTTTGTTACTGCAGGTAGTTTTTACACTTTTGTGCAAAAAAAGTCTGACAAGTGTGTGTGTTAATGTGTGTGTGTGTGTGTGTGTGTGTGTGTGGTGTGTGTGTTAATGTGTGTGTGTGTGTGTGTGTGTGTGTGTTAATGTGTGTGTGTGTGTGTGTGTGTGTGAGAGAGAGAGAGAGAGAGAGAGAGAGAGAGAGAGAGAGAGAGAGAGAGATGAGAGAGAGAGAGAGAGAGAGAGAGAGAGAGAGAGGAGAGAGAGAGAGAGAGAGAGAGAGAGTGTGAGAGAGAGAGAGAGAGAGAGAGAGAGGAGAGAGAGGAGAGACGAGAGAGAGAGAGAGAGAGAGAGAGAGAGAGAGAGAGAGAGAGAGAGAGAGAGGAGAGAGAGAGAGAGAGAGAGAGAGAGAGAGAGAGAGAGAGAGAGAGAGAGAGAGAGAGAGAAAGCTGAAACAACATGTTCTAAAATAAAAGTATGTCATGTGTTTTAATTACCTGTGTTTCTGGACAGCAAACTGCCAGACGTAGTTATGTCAAACACACACACACACACACACACACACACACACACACACACACACACACACACACTTGGAGAAAAATAACAAGGAAACACCAATTTGCAGCACAAACTACCTGAAACTTTCTCTGGTTTCACAAAAACTACACACACACAAAAATTTCCAGTAAACGTGCTTCGTGCAAAAATGTCAATTTCATAAATAATCCACGTGATTAAAATGATCATGCCGTAAGGTGATGCATGCAAACAGAGCAACTTGCAATTCTTGTGTTCAGGTTTAAAAGAAAAGGAAAGAGAAATGTCAACAAACTGAACTTCAAAGAGGCCAACAGACAATTTAAGTGCACCTAGAATAACCCTGACAGCAGGTGTACCTGCAGGAGTCAACCAGAAAGTAAAGAAACAAGCAGGTCAAAGGGGAGTCATTTGCAAGACTGTGACCTGCAGCTGGCAAATTGAAATTCTTGGTTTAAAACTGTGAATCCCCTCGGTTTTAACACCAGAAAAACACGCACTCAAAATGCGTAAAAACAACCACAAAAATAAGTTTAAATATGAGATTATTTCTAATTAGAATTTAAATTCAAATAAGACGTGTCGCAAGTGGAAATATCAGTGTCCTATTATGTGACAGCGCGCTTGTTCTGTGCGCAGATCCGGCTCATGAGAAAGCGATGGCCCGAAACCTTCTGTCAAACACAAGTGTCGCGTATTAGTGAATTAATCCTCATCGACATGACTGCGTCTTAATGCTCGGTGACCCGTCAGAGGGGCCCGGCAGCGCCGTCTCCTCCTCTCTGCTCTCCGGTCAGCAGCTCCGAGAAGATCTCACCAAACGCTCGACGTGTTTTAATCTCGATTTCAGTGCCATCGTTTCCACAGCCGCCTACCCCAGATATCGCGTTGAGGTGTAACTATGAAAAAGTTTGCTTAAGCCCTCTCAGTGTGAGTAGAGATAAGACATTAAAAGTTTGATTTTTTTCGCTTTTATTGATATTAAAATCACACAAAGGGAGGGTGCTTTAACAGATGTTTGACGATAAATAATTTAAGAAAAGTAATTTAACTGCCAGTGTTGCAAAATGCTGCCTAAAAGTCCACTTTTATCGCCACAAAGAGGTGAATTTAAAATGCTTTCCCTCCTTTTAGACTTTGAATTCCCTCTTGGTTGGGACTGGTGTCTTTAGAGGTCAAGCAGAGGTGTCAAAATGTTTTCCAGCAACTCAGCCTGCAACTGATATCAGCTCCACTTCATATTTTCTCTGGCTCCTCAACAACTTTGGCCCAAAGCAAATTATTGACTTGCTCCACTTAATTTGCAAAAAGAAAAACAGTGTTTGTTTTATTAACTCAAGTATTTTAAATCCTACATCACCAGCCATGAGATGCATTTTAAATAACTTACTGTAAGCACATTTCCCAGATTCGTCTCTATTGCTCTAATTATGACTCAGCTCTGACCAATTTTGCGCAAAAGCAGCAAAGCGTTAAACATTTTCAGAGGTCATTCCCATCAACTCAAAAAAAACCCACAAAGCTGCATGCCGGCACCTCCGTCACCTGACAGGTGGTGTGGCAGTGATGCCTCCAAAGTAAACAGACGCTAAAAGATGAGTAAACTCTGACCTCTGGATGATCGGCATGACGAGGCTGTAAAGTGTTGTTTAGTTCTCTGGAAAAAAATATCTTTCAAGTTAAATTGGAGGAAGTGAGTGAGATGTAGCGGTGGGTGCTTATCATGGAGATAAGACGGTGGTGGGTTCAGAAGAAAGCGCTTAAAACCAAAAGGACAGCGGTGCGTAATTTGTAGTTTCTGTAACCTTTGTACCCAGATGTGACCCGAAGAGAGGGCATTTTTGTGAGTGTGGAAAAATAAGAATAATTGGAGTTGTCTGTTAGACTCACCTCCCTTGCTTGGTGATTATCATCTCGGTTTGGAACTTGTGGAACTTGGCCCACAGCGGGTAGTTATTGAGCAGAGCCTGAGTCTTCCCGCACACCTGTAGCCCAGGTAAAGGGTAGAGAGGCGGCCGCTGGTAGCCGTGCTGAAAGCTCGCTGGGTAAGCCTCCGGAGAAGGAGAGTACAAGTCTTTACCCCCTGTGGGAAACCCGTCTCCAGCCGCTGGGATATAACCCTGCCCGGCTCCGCTTCTTGGCGGCGACCGCACGCCGCCGTACGGGCAACTGCTCAGGGTCTGTGCGTAAAACCTGCCGGGCTGCGCTCCGTACCCTCCCACCGCCTGGTCCGAGTGGTACGGCAGAGCCAGAGTGTCCTGCCCGCTCGGAACAGAGTCCGGGTAGTAAAACCTCGCGTCCTGAATCCCCATTTTAAACTCGGCTAGATCCTTGCCGCCGCGGTGGAGGTGACTGCTGATGTCGGGGTTCTTTCCGAAAGTTTGCGTTTCAGTCCCATTCAACATGCTGAGGTAGAGGTTGCCACCTATGCCGCCCATTTGCAGCCCCGCTCCCGGTCTGTGCGCAATGTCATAAGGCTCCGCTCGTGCGTCCAGGTCAGTAAGAGCATGTACAATAAAAAGAAATCACAAAACGGCACAGCGCGGACTGTTCTCCTCACCTGTCACTCACAGCGCGCTGACATGCTACAAACTTTAAAACTCGCTGTCTCAGTCTGTCACAGCCTGGAATGTAAAATATAAAACATCCCTCACACCGCCTCATTAAACACTTTAAATATAAACTTTTTTTTTTATTACCCGAGCAGGTGTCTTTTTTGACGTGTGGAGTCTCTCCTAGTGACTCAAACACATGCTCAGGTTTCTAACTTATGATATATACATTTTGCAAGTGGTCATATTGGAGGAGTGTCTGATGCAGAGGCAGGACGTTGATAGGCTCCAGATATGAAAGAGCCACCCACTCATCACACACTAACGCAGCACAAATCACACACACACTGCCCTTTAAAAAAAAAAAAAAAAAACAGGCACTGTAATTGATTAAATACATTTTAGGGGAATATTATTTAAAATACAAACACAACATTTGCAAAAAAATATCAGCTGTAAAATTACAATTAAACGCCGCAAAATCCATATTAGGAATATTTTTCTGCATTTTTCTCAAGGGGTCATGTGCCCACAGAAATAATTAATGTTATTATGTTGTTTATTATAATAATTTATTGGTGAGTCAGTAAATTAATCTGCAATTAGATGAATTCAAACCATAATTAATTAGGCAAATAATCTGACTAATTTTGTTTAATATATTTAATTTATTTTAGGATATAATTTAACGCCACAGCAGAATGTTGCGCTTTGTGTTCAGACAGATTTTCCGATCACTTTATATTGTAATTATTAAGAAAACTGATTAATTATGGCTTTTTATTTTCGCTAAATGACTCCTCACTGCCTCGCAGCGCGTCTGCAAACACAGTTTGACACGTATTCGATAATAAAATATGACAATTTTTTAAATAATGAATGAAATAAAACGTCGCAGGGTATTTAAAGAGCGTTTTCATGAAATCAGCTGTTAGTTTAGCTGAAATCTAGGTGACAGGTTGCGTCATCAACCCGATTTTCATTTTCAATTTCATAATTACAAACTGATTTTTTTTTAAGATTTTAATACGCCTGTTACCGACATATGAGGGTGTTTGAGGTTAATATTAAATGGCCTAAATTTTCTTATTAGGTTATTACAATTGTTGAACGTAAAGTCAAATGGAAATGAACCAAAAATAAATTTATAAATATCTCTTTAGGAAACAAAGCGCAATCTCAACTTATTTATTTATTTATTTTTACTGAATTTCTTAAAGTGTTCAAATCATGAAAAAGTGAAATCCATTTACAGTAACTCTTAATATATTTCTTGCTTTCTTTTATTTGTCAATGATAACCACCTTGTGCAGAGATTCATGTCAGATTATAGTCTTAATACAATACAGGAGTGTGTGTCTAAGTCGTGTGCAAACAAAACAGACATACACATGTTAAACAGAGGTTCATATAAGTTTTTTAATGCATACAAAGCAGGGCCATAACCATTTAGTCAACACTGGGGGGACAAAATCTGCTGGAGAAATTTGGGCACTGGGTCAACCACCTCCCAACCACCACAAGAAAAATAAGTAAAATAAAATAAATTTGGAAACTAATTTCCTATTTTGTTATAGTATTTATCCATCAGCAAGTTCAGTACACCATGCACATATACAGGGTTAGAAAATGAAAGTGACTGCTGTGTACATAAATGACACATGCACCACAACACAGAGAAAATGTTGAGACTTTACTCAGACTTCACATGCGCTATCTGACAAATAACATAATAAAGACATTAACATTAGTTATAAACATCCATGAACACTATTGTTGGTTGCTGGGTGAATGTGAATGAACTTTTTTTTAACTATAATAAATCTTGTTTGTTGTGGTTCAGAAACAAATGAAAAAAAATATAAATAAAAAATATTTATAAAATATATAAATTAGTTCCGGTGCCAAATGACTTGTTGACATTAACATTACCTTTACATGCATGACTGAAGTGAAGTGTCACTGGTTTGGTGTTACAAAAATAAGTTTCCCATCAACAGTTGATGGGAATGTTTAACAGATCCCAACTTGACTCAAAGCACAATAAGTGCAATATGCTCAGAATGTGAGGAATGTATGCACGCTAGCTAGCTCAGACAGGAATTTAGCACAACATTGTGAGACGTTAACCATTAAGAAAAACATAACGTAAATAACACTTTACGAAAACTATCACAATAGACGGCGAAATTGCCGTTTTTATCTATCTATTCAGGGCCCTTTTTTACAACCTGTTCTCATTCTGAAGTCATCAAATAGCACCGCTTGATCAGTGATTACCGCATCAGACACTATCGAGAAAAGCTATCCTTTAACAATGGTGTGATACGCTGCTGTATGGTGTCAGTTTGACTTTCACCAAGCAGCCCGGTGTTCACTTCAGGCATCAATGTTGAGCCATGTGCGTTTGTTGCACAAAGTAAACTAAACGTAAAATATACAGTAATACGAGGTGTTTTACCAATGTTAATTTTACCGCCACTAGGTCAGTAATTTCCATATCAGACACTAATGAGAAAAGCTATCCTTTCATGGTGGTAAGATTTATCAGTTTGAAACACAGCTGGAGAACAACATAACTTAAGGAGCTGGAAAGTTCCTTATACGGTGGGTGGGAGTGGTGGTCCAACAGACACAGGACTTTCACTCGTGAGCTTAGTGTTCACTCCCCATGTCAATGTTGAGCCATGTGTGTTTGTTGCACAAGGAAATAAACGTAAATATGAGGTGTTTATTTTGAAGGAGACTATGACTCTAACCAGCATTAACTGTTTATTTCCTGTGAAAACGAAAGTGTGTCTTGAAAAGGTGGAAATTGAAACAGCGTTCCAGAACGTGCGACAGACACACACAGGATATGCAGCGCATCATATGTAGATGCCAAAAGTCCACTGAACAAGCAGGGAATTGTGATGAGCTGGGAGAATATGTTGTATCTGAATATTTGGGAGTATGTGTCCCCGCAGTATATATGCTATAAACACTGCCTTGGTACAAAGCACCATGGTTAATAGACATGAGAAAAAGATCCAGGCAGAAAAATACCAGAATGTACCTTTTTAAGGCTTGAAATGTTCCTGACACAAGCAATAAATATGTTTAAACTGGTCTTACTGTTGAACTGAGAATAATTCTCTATGATTAAAATAACAGTGAGATATAAATATAGATGACTTTGATCATCTTGGTGTTGAACAAGTTGCCATTTGTGGCAGCAGAACACCTCAGAACGCACCAGGTACGGTTTCACTCCCACTCATATATGCAAAATTCACTTTCACAAACGTAGTTGTCAGAGCGTCACACGGCTCGTAGCCAATCACACATCATGTAGGCTGGATGAACCTGAAAGTGTTTTGTCACACGGCAGCTTTCTCTGCTCTTTAAGACCTTTTAGTGACTTATTTCTGCCGTCACTGGTCAGCCAGCATGGACAGAGAATCTGCTCCACAAACACAGGTGAAAGAGATAACCCCGAGGTATTAGCAGCTGCATGCGTGTGACCACACACACATTAATAGATGAAACCCCCCTCCAGTGCAGGTATGACACAGTTTTATCCCCCTGACACTGTCACTGCTCTAATCCCACTTCCTGTGTCTCTCCTAGCAAGGTGAGCTCATAAGGGCACACGCTGAAGTCATCAGAGCTGACACCGGTGGCGGGAGGGCAACGGTGTGAGCGACACTGCCGCCGCCTCGGCCAGCCAGGCGTGTCCACCCCAACCCCCACCACCTCCGGCTGGACTCACCACTTCCTCTACTCTGCTCTCCCTGCTTCCGGCAACAGCTCGGGGCCATCACCTTGTGAAGCACAATCAGCTTTCATTTTCTGCTGGAAGTGTTATTAGCAGGTCAGCTGGCTCTGGCGTGCACACACATGAGGGAAACATGCTGGACATTTAAATATTCCAAACAGGAGAACACATTTTTAATGAAGCACCAAACTCTGTGCTGCTGCCTGTCTATATGGGTGAACACATCCTGAGTTATATCCCCCTCCTATAGACACGAGAAGCAACTGGACACGGATGTAAAATCTCGACGGCTGTAAAAGAATGTAGTAAAAGCGAGTGCGGTTGGCTCGTACACGGCTTCTGTGGGCTGACAGATTTAGACGTGATAGACGGGCACATCAGCGGATGTCTTAACATGTCTTCATTAACAGTATCACCGCGACCGCTCAATTAAAACGGATGGCCATGGAAAGGAGGACGTGGCGATGATTAACAGATTGTTGGAGTCATTAGCTGGTTAAAAATAAAACAGAAGTTTTATTGGATCCGTATTGGATGACACTGTGGATTCTTGGCTGACCTTAAAAGGCCTCAGTGGGCTTCAGACGAAGGGCTTGTCAGATGGCAGAACCCCTCCCCAAACACCTCTCTGGTGCTGGAGTTGGGGATAAGTTTTGTAGCTTTCAAAAGCTGTCAATCGACAACAACACCTGATTCAGGCAGTGGTATTCCAGATGTTCGGAGGTGAGAATAAAAAGGCAGGGTTTGAACATTTCTCTCAAGCTCTTGTTTTGTGTTCTTTACACTACACAACTGCCACTGCAAGCCTGTCTTACCGCAACCATAAATCAGCCTGGATTTTTATCTCAAACTGTGGAAACTGAACATGATATCACTTACAATATATTTAGTTTTTTCCCACCAGTATTTGTTTGTAAAAATCTACAGGGTTATGAAACATTACAGGCTGTTCTCATGCACCATTCATGCATATACTGAACTAGAATGGTTATGATGAGGCAGAGTCCTGTACCAGGTTGGGTGTGCACGGGTACCCAAAGGGTAACCCGCAAAAAGCTGTGTAATGGGTAAAAATATGAATATACATAAATTCAGGGGCACAGGTAAAAATAACCTACATGTGGCTGGGCAGCAGGTGAGAACATAAATATATATTTATTTTTGAGAATAAAACAAATTAAAAAGATGTGCAGTGTATGTGGAATATTTTGACATCTAAATCACTTATCAAGCCGCAGTTCTTTTATTTTGAAAGTCAGTGATATAAGTTGAAGTTATACATTCGTCACTGACATGGAGGACTCCAGCGATGAAACTTTGAAGCCTGAGGAGGATCCTTTTGAGGTGTTATGGTGGGGAAGGAGCATGTTAAAATGTTTCGTGACCTGGCAGTGATTGCGTGGAATGTTTTCGCCATCTGGGCATCAAGCCCAGCCACTGGAAGAAACTTTTCCTCTGCTGGATTTGTAATTCAAGAACAGAGAACCCAGCTTAATGTGAGTGACTGTAGCCTGCGTGTGTTTAATCACAGGTGCGGGACTTTTATGAACGGTTACGGCTTTGACTTAGACATAATGACGGATAACGGGTCAGTTCTGGAACTGAGCTTTATGGGTATTGGTGGGTGCAGGTTTTCTGGCAACACTTGGTTGGGGTTAAGGAAGCATCATGGTCTGGTTTAATTATAAAAAAAAGTCTGCTGAGACTGGGTATCGTTTTAAAATATGGCGATATCAGTACCAATAACTGTCCCCTTAAAGTGGTACCAATACAATAAACTACTTCATTTGATACCCATCATTTGAATGGAGCATTCAGTTGCGTAAAAGGCTGCCAGACGTCACAGCCGTGTAGTGTGCGGCATCGCAGCACGCTGAACTGCTAACTGTGTCAAACACATTGTTCGTCACAGACTGAATGGGTTGCAGCTGCTGCAGTAACGACCCAATCACGCATTGCATGAAATCAAAGAATGATTGTGGTGGTTGGCTGTGAGCAAAACCACACAAAATGGTCAGTTTTTTTGTATATCTGGGAATAAGAAGGATCGAATACAGGGGTGGTTCGAATTATATCTAACAAATTAGCACCACATGATTGTTGTAACATTATATACATTAATGTAATGTATGTACTTACATGTAGAGCTACATAGGTTAGGTTTATGAAAAGAAATATGGTTGGGTGTCGTCATGTTATGTACTTAATATAAAGTTACGTAGTTTAGATTTAGGAAAAGAAACATGGTGAGGACCTACCTTAAAATCACTCAAGGTTTCACATGCTGGTCTCTTGGTGGAAAGTCCTGTGTTTGTTTGACCACCATCCCAGCCTTCCTGGTTATGGAGGCTTTTGCTTTTTATACTACTTCCTTCTTTACTCCTGACAGCACATTGGTCATATGATTGCAGCCTTCCTGATCAATGGGTTATACAAAAATTACTGGCTCATGATATGTGGGTTATATACCAATTTTGGTGCATTACTTTTCATAGATATACCGACTTAGTATTTACTTTTGGTTGGAAAGAGGAAAGAAAGAGTAGCCTCCTGCATTAAAATTCAAAGCTTTATTGACCCCTCCATCCCGTTGAAGTCCTCCTTCTTCAGACTATGTGGCTCTATAACGTCACCTAACTTCCTCCTTTGTCTAGACAGACAAGGATTATAATTTCTATTGCAGCTAAAGGACATTGTTTCAACGTGAACAAATTGTTTTGGGACATGTTCTGATGCTCTCGTTTTTCTTGTGAGGACGGTCTCGTCTGAACACTTTCTCCTTTTAGACGTCTTTGGGTGAGACTTCGTTCTTGTGCCACACACTGAGCCCTTCAGGCAGGTATAAAGTTTTCAGGTTGACACTGCTTAGCTTACAGCTTGTTCCCGCTGATTCTGCACTGGAAAGGTCCACCAGCCCCCATGTGAAACCTGAGGAGGCTACATGTTGCTCTAACTCATGACCACAATGTTCACTATGTCAAACTCATATATGCTTGCCGTTAATATGCACTTCCTATGTTCTGTATGTCAGCTACGCGCATCTATCATGAAACCTCCTTCTAGCATCAAAATAATAATTACTGTGGTGTTTTTAAGTCATTTTTCTGTTATCCTCCTTGCTCATTTTAAAGTCAAATGTGCCTTTTGGGTGCATAACCCCTCGGCCATAAATATCTGCGTCTTGGGTGGGCATGGCATGTCTGACAGACAGTACACAAATCAACCCAATGCACAGGCTGAGCTGTGGCATTTGTTTCACTTGAACACCAGTTTGGTGCTCATAGCAAGCGGACTAATTAAAAAATATGACGCTATCATCAGATGGACTGGGAGATTTATCACTTACTTAAACGTGAGAACGACTCAGCAGTCCTGGTATCATAGTAAAACTTCTGAAAAGGAAGAAGTTGCTGCCGATCCTGATGAACTACAGCACAGACTCAAAAATCTGATGTTGTCATGCAGTTGTTCCCAAACCTTTTGGCTTGTTGTCACTGGCATGTCTGCGAGATGTACCCTTCACATTTAAATATTTTTTAGAGGCACAACGATGTAGAACTATCCAGGATTTAACAGAAAAGAAAAGAAAAAAGAAAATTAGAGAAATAGTTTTCACTTTTTTACTCCTTGTTCCCCACAGTCTTGTTTTGCTCCACTGCGTCTACATTTAAAGGCCCAGTGTGTAGGATTTAGCAGTGATGTTGCAGCTGATTCTCCCATGTACCAAATGTGAATAACTACAAGGGCCAATGCCAAGACGTGAATGGCCCTATCTAGAGCCAGCTCGTTCTCATTCTGATGTCATTAAATATCGCCACTTTGCAAGTGATTTCAGCGTCAGACACCGATGCCAAAGCCACTTTTCATGGTGGTATGATAAGCGGTCCGGCAGCGTCAGTTTGTAACATGGCCAGACGGAACCTTTTGCAGTGTTACAAAACACTGCAGGTTGGCCGGACGGCACCTTTTGTGGCAGTATGATACACAGACTGGCAGCATAAGTATATAACACGGCTCAGTGGCACCTGTCGTAGCGGTATGATACGCCACAGGACAGTACCAGATTGAAATGCTACTGGGCACATCGTAAAATAAAAAGCTGAAAAGTCTGTATGTGCGGTTGGGAGGGGTGGTCAAACAAACCTGGACTTTCACCCAGAGGGCCAGTCTTTGGGGGGGACCATTTTTTCAACCTCACATGTGCTTTTCTTGCCTAAACTTAACCATGTGCTTTTGTTGATGTCCAAGCATTGGGTACATTGTCCTGGAACGTCAACAGCAGATGCAAGAGGATGCCTAGCAAGTAATATGTAGACGAGAAAGTCCACTGACAAGGTGGCGATATGTGAAGACTTGGGATGAGAACATGTTACAAGAGCCAGTATTTGGTTTGTCCATTCAGGGATACTGTAGCACAACATGGCAGACTCCATGGACGAGGACCTGTTCTGTAAAGATAGAAATGGCTCATTCTAAGGTAACGAAAACAGCAATCTCATTTTTTAGGTGATTATACACTAAAAAAAACATGGTTATCAATGTTATATTGCATTTCTGCCAATAAATGCCCCTGAATCCTACACACTGGACCTTTAAGTACCAGTAGGAACCTCTAAGTACTTTATTGGTACCTGAATCATACAAAGAAATTACACTGAAAACCCAACATATACTATAAGGCTGCATTCCTAGAGGATGTTCTGATGCTACACTGTGCAAAGGCGTTGACAAGTTTATTAAGACGATGGTGAAAATGTGATGAAGCCTGGTTGTAGTTCCTCATAATCACTATGTAAACGTTCTCATTAAAGCGACTTAGCTGGAGCTCGGGCTCTCCAAAGTGGCTCCTGAAGAACGTCTTCCTGTCTGAGGCGCACCATGCCACTGGTTCGTAATTAACGCAACATATGTTTATTCAAATCTCCACACGGGTGTGAAAGAGGGCTTCAGGAGGCACCACCCACAGAGGCTGTGAAAACAGAGGGTGGTGGAATTAAGTAAGGAAAGAGAATGGAGAAATGTTGTGAGCTCCAGATAGAGTGAGGTGGAAAAGATAGCACTTAGTGCTCAGCGGAATTCGCACTTGATAGCTCATGAACTCCTGGTGAAGTGCAAATGTATTCCTCAGCAACCCAGAAACAAACAAGCTGCCACTTCCTCAGCCTATAATTAGCTGGTAATCAATGCTGGGTGGGTTTCTGTCCTGTCAGACATCCCCAGCCATCGTGGGGCAACACTAGACCGGCAGCTGTACTCTGAGCTCTCAGATGACAATCCAACATAAAGAACATTAAGCCATGTTTTCGGAAAGTCTTCCTTGCTTATTGCGGCTGCCTGAAAAAACATGGAAACAGGATGCACATATGTACAATTGTGATGCAAGTTCAAGTAAGGATACGAAGCTGTTTGTTCTTACGTGAACTTTTAAGGATATTTTGCAAAACTTCAGAAACAGCCCAAAATCCCCTTTGGTGTGACGCCACCTCCCTGATCCCCAGAGGAGTCCGTAGACATCTCCTTTGGCACATGTTGCGGTGTGACTCCGTCAGACATTTGCCACTTTCTCCAAGAGCTTGTTTAAGAGAGGGGAGTGTTGTGGTGTTGTGGTGGGAGAGTAATGGGGCAGTGTGCACTCTCTTGTTGGCCTATGAACCCTCGCTAACCCCTATAAACACAGAGAGGGTATGTGTAAGCTTAAGGCAACAAGCAGCAGCTCTCAGGCACTGACGCTCCACTGACACACATGTGACCTTTCAGCCTGAAAATATCAAACAGATCAAACCTGACTTAACGTCACATTCCTTCAATTAGCTGAATTTTCATGGTCAATTCATAGCTCTCATCACTTTGAGCTCCTATCATCTGATTGAATTTTAAATTCTGGTTTCCTCAAGTGACTGATAATTTTCTTTTTGCAGCAGAGGTCGGCAGATTCGGCATCTTGGTTCACCCCAAACCAATTTCAACTGTAGATGCTCTCTATTATAGTGGCTGAGATGGTTCGAAGGAACTGCATATCCAAAACACTAAATCTGAAAATATAAAGACATGAACAACATAGAAATAATAGCTTCCTGTTTCACGCTCACTTGCGTTTTAGCTTTTACATTTGTGTTTTCTGCTATTGCACTTGTGTTTTTCACATTTGCAGAGCATTTTGGATGTGCACCTCCTCCAAACTGTCTCAGCAACTGTTCTCTATGGACCCAGAATAAGTTTTTTCTTAAAGCCTTGAGGAGAGCAGAGCTCCCAAAAAATGAAAGCATATCAGTGCAAACATGCTTTGACAGAAACTAAACGAAAGAAATGTGCACACATGCACAACAAATTCTTTAACAGGAAATGTTTTGTGTATCAATAGTTTAGCGACAGTTGTTGTGTTGTGTGTTTGGATTTCCAGGAGCCCATGAATACAGGATACAGGATACAGGATACAAGACCAACATATTCTCACTCCCAACTCCCAGCGTGTCAATTTAAGCACGTTACCTGCAGCAGCTCTTTTCAAAATAAATTTCAATTTACACCAGGAATGTACAATTTCTGCTTGTTAAATGCTTAGTGTTTTTCAAAATAAACTCAGAACTACTTACCTACTTACCACATGCCTCTTAGTCCAGGGCTCCACTGTAAATGTCCCGTCTTATATTTTACATTCTACATGTGTTTTTTTATGAATATGTATATATGTACACATGTATGTATATATGTGTGATGTGTATATATTTTTTTAACTTTTTATCTTCAGATTTTTATACTTGTACGTGTCAATGGCACCTCGGTGTTGTGAGAAAGCGCAATTTCGTTCCCATGTTCGCTGTACGAGGAAATGACAATGAACTTGAACTTGAACTAGTTAGGTTTACTTCCTTGTATGTGGGTAGATTTTTGGTTTCACACAAGACATGAACAGCAGGCCCCTGGTGAAAATCCAGAGCCATATTCCAGATTTTCTTGCTCTTTACACCACCGTAGTCGCTTGGAGCATCAACAAATGCCACTGTCTAGGACGTTTCGTACTGGTGCTAAAGGGTGTCTCTGTGTGTGGGTGTGAGAAGTTGGGAGTGAGACCAGGTTGACAAGGCACTTGGATAAAGCCGAAAAGGAAAAGTTTTTCTGATGATTTACAACCTTTTTTTCTGTCTTTAGTTCAGCCTCCATTGAAGTCTGTTTCCATTTTTTGGGTGCTCTGCTCTCATTGATGCCATCTGATAGAAAACATTTTGTGGGACCATAGAGAGCCCAGGGAGGAGAGCACTTCCTGTATACATTTTTGTCGGGGTGAACTACCTTTGACGCCAGCAATAAACCTATCTTAAAGATTATCTTACAGGAGTGTCTTTGTTCCTGTCAGACAGGCGGTTGCACCGTGTTTCCTCTGCCACTTTCTGATATCCTCTTCCTCTACATGCACTCATATCCAGCAGTCAGTCAGATACAGTGATAATATGTGATTAATGCACAGTGACATAACACCCAAAAGTTACAACCTGCATTTTCTACAGTGGTATGTGAGCCTGCACAGGTCTGACTCATGATGTAGCATTTGAGTTACCAGAGACTGGGTTATTAAATGTTACGTGTGTCAAAACTTTCACTATGACTTTCAGGCATTTCAATGAATCTCTGAGTTTTCAAGAAAGCAGTGGTTGCTATTTTCAAACTGGCTGCAAGGAAGCTGAACCATTTACAGTACATCTGATAAAAACATCTCCGAATTCGATCTTTTCTTCCAGTTTCCAGTGTTTTCATCACGCAAATGTGCTATGCAAAGCATGTTGTGATTTATGAGGCATAGTGTTAAAGTCGGGTGATTACTCAATTGGTAAAGGGGCTTTCCAGAGAATTAGATTAGTATTACATTTTCATAGAGTTGGGGAATTCACAAATAAAATGGTCAAAGCAGCAGAGGTGGAGGTATTAGTCCCTAATATTTATTAAGCTCTAAAAACACTCAATCCTGCCCTTCCCCTGAAGCTACCTTTTGCTTTCACTCTAGTAAATGTCCTTGTCTTTAAAACCTTTCACCTCCAGTTTATTCCACAGACTTCCTGTCTCAAGCCAAGCAAACTCAGAGCAGTGGAAGACATACAGCGGTTTTGAGTAGTACCCTCCATGATGAGAAAATTAATGTGTAAAATCTGTTTTCCGTAATTACTGTGATGATTTGAATCTAGACAATATACTCAGAAAAACAGAGGTGCGCAGGGAAAGTATACTCATGAGCCGCAACTAAAATAAACTAGGCTCTGACTGATGGCTGGTGTTGCTTTCATGCCCAGCCTTAGCTGTATTAGCTGGTGCTCATGTAGGTTCATTCATGCTGGGTTGTGCATCTGGGGCGCGCAGATCCATGGGAGGTCCTGCACATGAACACACAACACTGGCAGCTTTATGTTACTCAGACAGACAGCGCAGTGCACAGCTATGACAAAACAGGGCAGCTGTGCACTTCCAAACATTCCTCTGGCCTGCTCCATGAACGCAGAACCCCCCTGCAAAACACTGCCAGGCTTCCCTTACATGCACCATACCTCCCAACACACACCCCGTACCCTACACACACCTCGTATGCAGACAGACTCCCCACCTCAGCCGCCGTCCACTTGCCCTCTCGCTACATTAAGAAATCATCACCCTTGTCAGGTTCAAGCTGACCCTGCTATACTAAGTGCTACTGTCAGGGTCAGCTGATCCAGGGTCAGCTGCACGGCTACAGCTACTGTTGAGGATTTAATTACACAAATGAGACGCGTATAAAAGGTTGAGCATGGAGTGAACCCATGCAGAGTTACTGACTGTTAAACGCTTGAGTTTCCCCACCAAGACATTTTCTGCATATGACTGAGATTGTGAATGAGTGGTTGTGGTTGTGTGGTCGTGTTGCTACTGGCTGGTGGCCCAGAGTATGTGCTTGGCATGTTGCCAGGATATGATATATGTTTTCATGTGAGTAAGAGAGAGAATATGAGGGTGAGAGCGAATGTATCCAAGCATCTGTGCAGAACCAAACTGAAGCTACTCAATAAAACTGTTAATAAAGGTAAGAAAGGAGATGGTAGAAAAGAGGAATTAATTATCAAAGAATATGCTTTTACGCCTTCTTACTAAGAGTTAGAGGAGATGATTGATGCCACTCTCATGTCTGTATGCTGAATATGAAGCTAGAGCAAGCAAATGGTTAGCTTAGCTCCGCCTAAAGACTGGAAACAGGTGGAAACAGGCTGGCTCTGTCCATATGTAGCAAAACCTTCCTATAAGCACCTCTAACGCTCCCTGATTAACATTTAATATCTTGTTTGTTTAAACCATAACTTAACGTAAAGACTGAATAAAGTGTTAAACAACTGGCCAGGCTCACCAGGAAATAGTCTGGGATATAACCACCGTTAAAACGACAAATTGTGAGCCTGGTTTCACTCCCAGAGCGTCAAAATACTCAGCTTGGGTATTGTCCCTGGTGTCACTATAATGATGACGAGGATTCTGTTGAGCATCTGTGTGAGATGCACTGGGCTTTCCGTCATGCACATACATCCACGACATTATTCGATGCTCAAAGCAACAGACATATGGATGGGTCCAATAAACCTCAGACTTTGTTGGTCTTGAACACCAGTCTCCTGGGTCAGCCATCAAGGGCGTTCGTGGCACTCAAAACCGGGTATTTTTTAGTGATATACTACTGTTTTTCCAGCTCTGATTGTGGCACCTGGAGCCGGGTGTTTTTGGGTGACATCTGCAATCTTTTCCCAACTGTAACCAAGTAGATTTGTTGCCTAAACCTAACCACCGACCCCTTATGCGTCAAGATACAGTGCCACAGGCTGCATTCAGCATCATTTCAGACACGCCTCAGGCTTCTGCTTAGAGCCCAGTTCAGACCAAAACCGTTTTAGAACGTAGCAGAGAAAAGTTGCAACGGCATCAACTGCCAGCTCTACTCAAGCCTGATGGTGTCACCTGCAACTGGTTTTTACGTAAAGCATGTCACCTGTTTCAACAGCCGATCCGCTTGTAGTGAAGTCCGCTGGTCAAGTCAAAATGACCACAGACGGCATGTTTGCTTGCTGTAGCCGCTGCTCCGTCCCAGCCGAGCCTTTTGTTTCTGTCTTCGGAACGTCTGTCAGACGGTGGGTCGCTGCTGTTTCTGTTTTTCGCTGTTTCATCACTACTACAAATTCAGCTGTAGCCAGTATCTCACTATCACTATTGTCATTCATATTTTAAGAAGCTACAAATTATATTCAGCCACAAAATAAACCTGAGAAGCTGCAAATCAGAACAGAAGTACAGAGAGTTGTTACATTGAGATGATACACCGTCTCATCTAGTTGCATTAGTCTGGGGCCGTTTAGTGGCCGTTTTGGTAAGGAACCGGAACCATGGTGAGAGAGACAGGATCCGGAATTCGATGGATGCGCCTTTCCGTCAAAATAAAGGCACCAAGCTAATAAAAATGCGGTGAAACTTTTTAATTTAAAGAATATAATTTACAAGAAATGCCCCAAGCCATTAAGTTAACCTTTTTCTTTTATTTTAAATTGATGGTGTGCCAGAATTTAAAGTTTTACTTTGGTGAACACTTTTACTTTGGTGAATTTGGTGAATTCCAGATCCGCTCTCTAGACCGGAACCAGAATCCAGACAAAATTCAGAGTGAATGGAAACCAGGCTCTTCCCCATACGTGAAGAGCCTGGTGACGCGAGCAGGTTTTTAGAACGTTGCAGAACGGCGCTTGCAAGTAGTTGCCTGTTTCAATTCGTCTCGTCACGAATCTTTGGTCTGAACTGGGCTTAAGAGGCAAATTATTTGTACAGTTTAACCAAACAAGATAAAACATTAATTAGTGACCTTTTAAAGTGCTGATAGGTCACCTATTTATCCCTTTTATTATTGTTTCTTTTGGACGGAGCCAGTCTATCGATTTCCCATTTCCAATCTTTATGCTAAGCTAAGCTAGCCATCTGCGCTGTAGCCTCATATTTAACAAACATATGAGAGTGACACCAAAATTTTTCATTTCTCAGTTTGTCCTCATCAACTCTTGGAAAGAAGCTGAACTATATTTATAGAAAAATGTTCAGGCTATTTTGAAATTCAGACACGTACTTCTACATAAACGTGAAATAATATTGTATTTTTTGTCGTCCTTCGTTCAGAAAAATCTGCAAAGAAAAGCCTGAAAGTATAATATTTCATATTTAACCAAATTTAGAGAAAATAAATAAATGAATAAATGTAATGCATTGATAAGTCTGTACATACCACTTTCCTACCACATCATTTTTAGGACTGTTTGCTTATGTTATGATTCTTGGCAGACTTAATGAAGTTATTTAGGACATGGAGAAATCCAGGATGTTTTTCCTTCAGTAGCCAGCTCTGTTGTCTTTGTCTATCCCGAGCGGCAGCTGATGCTCTGTGTAGGCGCTTGTTCTAATGCCTCATTATCAGGCCATAAATCCAGCAGGACAAAGTGTCAGGTGCTCTCAGTTCAGCCAAGGATTTCCACGGGTCCGTGTAACCTATCAAGACAAGGTCTGCTCATGTATAATTGATCGGCCCTCACACAGGTTCAGGCCATGTAGGCACCTTACATGGTTTCTGTTTTACTCAGCGCTCCCCTGCCCTCCTAATCCCACACTGACACTTGAGAAATGGCTTTATTATCCTTAAAGTTACAGTAACTTAACGAATGGAATTTAGAGTACGCATATGTGAAACCAGCAGAAATATGAGATATTGAACTCTGGCAGAGAAATATTTGAGGAATTACATCACATTTCCTAAAGTCAGAAAATGCTTTCCTGCTGTTACTGCTTGATTTCTGTCTCAATTAAACCTCAGTCATCCTCAGCCTGTTGAAAAGAAATATAGCCACACTTCAGCTTCAGATTAAAGCCGCCACTCTGTCGTCTTCACATTCACACTGACCCACTTGGCCACCTTTCCTTGCTGTAGCCCATTTTCTTCTCTTTCTTCAGCTTGGGACTCTGTGTATTTAATTAACTGTTGGCTCATGAGGAAACCCTCCAGCACCATTTTTCTTTTCCCCTTGTGGACCGCCCAGCGTTGGAGGAGCTGTGGTCTCTATGATTCAACCCTGCTGACAGACATGACAGTTGACTGTCAGAGGGGAGGACCTGGTGAATTTTCACTGGATCCACTCTTCCTCAACCAGACAGTCATCCTCTCAAAGATTTTACTTGAGTGTCGCAGCAACGGCTTCATTTTATTTTAGTACACTTCCTGCCATTAATCTGCCAGGCTGTGCCAGTAATTTATTTTTAGATTACAGTTAATATTCTCACAAAAAGACACTAGAACTGAACACAAATCAAGGATAAGGCCGTGAAGCACAGCGCTACTTATAGTAAAGCTGCAAATACGACATTATCTTATATCACTTTCAGAAACTAAATATGATTTTAGATTGGGTTTGTAAAAGTTAACATTTCTTTTACTGCCATTATCAAGAAGTGGACAGTTTTATCTTTATTTTTTATTTGATAAATTGATTTAAATGTAACTGTAACTAAGAATATAGCTTATCTGGATTACACAGACATGCATAGGAAGAAGAGGAAGATGTTTTAAGACTCATAACCGCTACTATCATCTCTTTTTGCAACACATTCTCACTCCCAGCTGACACCGACACTTGGTCAGCAACCCTCACAGTCAAACTATGATGCTCTGAGTACCCCTCCAGTGTCTTTTTTGGACGCTCAGGGACGGTGTGTCAATTTAGACTCATTATATGCATTGTGTATATTCAAAATAAACTTCCTTTTTCACAGGAAATAAACAATTTCTGCTTGTTAAATGCATACAGCCTGTTTTCAAAGTCAACTTTGAACATAGGTAAAAAAAACTTTAGGCTTGGGCAACAAAATTCTGTGGTTAGGTTGAGAAAAAAACATCATGGTTTAGCTTAGAATATTGTATGGCTGTTACTAACATAACATCACACCACATTGTTATTAAAATAACTTGATTGACTTTTGGTTTCAAACGGGAAACATACAGCGGTCTCCCAGGTGAAAGTCCAGAGTTTGTTTGACCCATCCTGCTCCCCTCCGAACCACCCTGTGCAGACTTTCTCTGTGCAAGTGTGGGTATCTGATGAGTTGGGGGTGAGACTGGGTTGTTGTTTTTTTGTATCCTTCTTATCTACGTTTGATTGTAATGTCTACAGATTAAATAAAAGTCAAAAGCTGAAGCTGGCAGGAAGTGAGGGAGGGCATGTGTCATACTTCACTGCAAAACAGAAAAATGCACTTTCATCTAACGTGGTGGAGGTAAAGGAAGACAAAAACACTGAGATGACTTCATGTTGAAATGCTCGTGAGCCACAGTTATCAAATTGTTAAGGAAACAGATATAGTCACATTGAAACTTTCTCTCAAGAGATTTAATCAACTTTAATCAGCAGCTCCCACATGAAGATTAAAACTTTTGACCCCACTTGCGCCCTAACTCAGTGTTTGAAGAACACCGCCCGAGAAGGTGCAGCAGAAGATGACTTTTGAAGGAAATCTGATCTGAACGCTGTATTAAAATAATCCTGCCCCCTTTGCTCCTTAACATCCTGCGAGCTTGATGCTGGGGGCCTTGATATTACAATCACTGTAATGAAGCCGGGATTGATTGAATGATTGGCAGCTTGAGACATGTGCGATGAATGACCTGAGCTGCCGACTTAATGCACAAACACAGTGATGGACGCTGGGTTTTTAGGGGACGTGAAGCCGTGGAAAGTGCAGCAGGGTTAAAGCACAAGAGGCCAGTGTGTGTGTGTGTGTGTGTGTGTGTGTGTAGACGCTGGAGTCCGGTAGCTCCTGTTTGTTTCGCTTGCTCCTGGGCGAGCTCTGGCATTTGTGTGTTATGTGTGTAATGTGAATGTGTGTATTTGTGTATATGGCTTGAGTGGCAGGAGGCAGAGGGGCAGTGCTGGGGGTGTTCAAACACAACAAGTGCAGGAGGAGGAGGAGGAGGAGGAGGAGGAGGAGGAGGGGGGAGGTGTACTGATACTGAGGAGGAGGGGGGAGGTGTACTGATACTGAGGTGGTGTATATACTATGTGTGTGTTTGGATTCAGATCAAACACGTTTAGCTGGACACGTTGGCTTTAAGCGGCGTTTCAGCTGACAACAGCTTGCCAACCAGAGGTCTTGCCCGCCACTGCCACCACCTAAACCCTCTGATTCATCTGGCCCTATCAGTCCACTGCTATCTGTATCAATCATTAGAAATCATTTATTTTTAGTGGGATGTGGCCTCTCGCCCTCCTCGCTGCCCTCTTGCCCCCTGCGGGCCCCCTCTGCCTCGGAGCCCCTCACTAATGAGTGTCAATCTGGAGGGCTGTGGCACTTTTACTGCAGACACCTCCCCTGACAAACGCAGGGCTTCAGTCAACATGAATCACGCAAATGGACACCAGTAAAAGTGACAACCGTGTCGTCCGCCGCCAAAGCCCTCCCTCATTTCCTCCCAAGCCTTTTAAAAGTTTGTTCATAAAAGCCAGAGCAGCTTTTTGTGAGACTAAAGCCTCGTCAACATGGACTCAGGTATTTTTGACATGGGGTTTTCTTCTCTTTTGTTCTCAAAAAACATTTCCCACATTATAACCGTAACCCCAAAGCTACACAAAGAAGAAGAAGGCCAATAGGAAACTTTAAAAAAAGAAGCTATTACTGGCTAACTCAGTAGCGCATTCTGATGCCTCTGTTACTCAATACAGTGGAAGGATAACTGTATAAGTATGTGTAAACATGTAAAAAAAAATCCTGTAAGCAAGATTAGAGCCTGCACTATTTGGTTGCATCTGCCATTGTGCAAAATTTCGCTGCATTTTTGATGTCTCATAAAGCAGGTAATGGTGCACACTTTGACGTCTCAAGGAAAAAACTGTTTTCTCTGTCTACATTGAAAATGAAGTTTACAAAAGATCCATTTTCAGTGATGTAAAATTCAGTTTGCGTGTGGACGAAAGGCCAAAATGCAAGTTTTTTTGTGATTGTTGTGGGCAAAGTCCTTGATTATGCTGCACGTTTTCTTAAAAAATGCAATGGAATATGTGGGATATTTATGCAATTTTATGCAATGAAATTGCGGGAACTTGCAAAAATTGCGGGAACTTGCAAAAACTGCGGTTTGATATAAAAAGAGAAAAAAAAGGGATTCCCCCAACACCCTGTTCTCATTAGGCTACTACCTTAATGTAAAGAGTCATTTCTAATTACTTCCTATGATAAGCAAGCACGCTACATCACAGAAAGTGCAGGAAATATTTAAGTTCTCATCTTGTTTTATTTCATACCTTAATAAAGACATGGCTCAAACTTACAAAACATTGCTGAGTCAAACAAGTTTTGTGGCTTTACAAAAGGAATATGCTACAACTTAGAAAATAAATAAATAAAATATAACAAAACATTGCCACGTCAAACAAGATCGCATAATCGCGTTTTTCTGGAGGGACTGACCTGTGTAAGTGTGGACGAGGTCTAAGTGTGTGTGTTAAACCACTCCACATTTGCTTTATAGTGCAATACAGTTACCCTCCACCATTTTATCTGAATGGCCAAATTCTGAGTGTGAAGTTTATGCCATGCTAACAGCTCTGTGAGGCTGCACCATAGACTGTAAAAATAATGGACTTAGCTACCGTGTGGTCATCCATTCATTTATGGACTCCTGTTTTGAAGCCTCAAGTTTGCCATCCTGCTTTTTGGAGCCAGGAGTGACCATATTTGGGGGAGAGGCTGGCGCTGTGGAGGAATGAGAACGAGGACGCTATTGAGCCTTTTCCCCTGTCACTTTTGTCCGCGGCAAGTCAAGCGATGGCGTGCCAATTTGCATTTCCATTATCTGTTTAGACGCACTGTGCCACGCCAAGCTGCACCAGAGATCGACCTTCTCAGGAGAGGGTCCAAAAGCTGTAAAGTTGACTTCTGGAGCCAGCCTCAAGTGGCCATTTGAGGAACTGCATTTTTTGGCACTTCCTTGTTGGCTTCATTTTTCAAATCTGGAGGTTGCTGCTTTGGCTGCACTTTAGAACAGCAGCTGCATTTTAGCAGGTATAATGGTAACCATGCTGACTATTTTATTCCAGCATAATAGCGTACTAAGATTCGCTAATTAGCACTAAAGTCAAGAGGCTGATGTGAGTGTCATTAGTTTTGCAAGTATTTGGTCTTAAATCTTAAAAAAAAATTGACATGATGTTGGCACTGAAAAAAAAGCTGAGGTATCACCAAAGTCAGTAGAGGTTATCCTCTAGGGAGCATGAATGTCAATACCCAGTAGCTGTCAACATTTTTCACTTAAAACGATTGTCAGTGTCAACCTCATGATGCTGCAAGAAGGAAAACTGAGGAGATCACCAAAGTCATTCAGGTACTTTGCCTAGAAACCATGGATGTTGGTAAAACATTTTGTGGTAATCCATCCAATACAGGATGAGATATTGCACTGAATAAGAGGAAAGTTTGACCTGCTGGTGGAGCTGGGTTAAAGTCAGGAGGTCACCAAAGCTGTGAGGATTCATCCTCGGGGTAGCATGGTTATTTGCAACAAATTTGATGTCAGTCCATCCAATAGATGTTGAGATATTTCAGCTTGAACCAAAGTGATGGACTGACCTACCAATGGTCTGACCAACTTTGCCATCCCTGAGGAGAAGGTAGGATACAATGACATAAACAGATTTTGGCATCCTTTTCTTACACAGTCTAGTTTGGACATTTACATAAAAAACTATGCATCAGCTGAGGAGGACCTCTGATTTAGTAGTTCAACAGTTGTGATGCTGTTTTTGTATTGATTATATTGATATGGGGTCAAACTCCAGTCAGTATTTAGACCACAGCCCCCCCTCTCCTCACCCAGTCTGTGCGTCTGACATGACGATTTGAAAGCTCACCCTCTACATGATGTAGTCATGATGGTTTTGACCTTGTTCCATGTTCCTTTGTCTTGGTTTGTATAAATGAATCTGCTTGTGTTTTTAGTCTGTACAGTGTGTGTGTCTATCCTCTGTGTTCTTTTGATTCTCGGGACGTTGGCGTATTCTAGTAACCAGGCGGACGTCACAGATCTATTCTGGATGCCCGCTGCAACAGCCGGCCAGCAACAGCAGCAGCAGCAGGGGGAAGGAATGCCGTCTGTCCGGAGGCCTGGGCAGAGTGATCGCTGATCCTGTCGGAGGAAGCGGAGATGGCAGCTCTCCTGTTTCATGGGTTGTGGAGGAAAGAGAGAGAGAAGTGAGGAGAGAAAAGGAGGAGTTGGACTGGGGACATGACGCTCATGAGAGAGAGAGAAAAGAGTGAGAGTGGTATTGGTGGTGGTGGTGTTGGGGGGGCTGAAGGCATTTGGTTTGGTGCCAGTCGAGCCAGCTTTCTGGCATGCCGCATTCCAGGAGATCAACACCACGGTGTTTCCTTTCACCCCCACCCATCCACATCCACCCTGCAGCCCACCCCGATACTCGGCACCATTTTTTCCACAATAAATCTTTATTGAGCAAAACAAAACAAAACAATAAATGTATTATCTTTTGAACGACAAACATGTACCACAACAACAGAAGTGGTTAATATTCACCCAGGCATCATCAAATTAACCATGCTGTCCCTTAAGGGGAGGACATGAGCTTTAAAGTGACGTTGTGTGATTTTTGAGATAAGAAATAACGTATTCTTTGTCTCATGACTGAAAAGTGGAAACAACAAGCAATAAAATGCACTCTTCCTCAATTCAAAACACTGAAGGGCTTTGATGATAAAACCTTTCTTGGTTAGCTTATCTATATCTGACCAAGAAAGGTAGTCAATATTGTTGTGTAACTGATATTACTAAATGTATTCAGTGACTTCAGTGCTGCTGTTGCACCATGTTTTGGCATTACTGATTATCTTCTGATTGTTATGTGTGGCCACAGCGGTTGCACATCCACAGTACTGCCTTTTGCAACACTTGTTTTTATGCACATTTTTAATTTGTGCATCAGAAAAAAACTGACTGGAGAGCCTAAAGTTCAAAAAGATCTTGAAATATTGCAAAAAAAGTTTTTACACTTGCATCAATAAAAGGCAAATGCGACAAAGTGCAATGGAAACAGATTCAGTGAATAAATGACAACAGTGCATAAAACACTGCAAGCTCTCTTCTTCATCTCTGGAGGCTATGCACACAGGGCTGTAACCACACCTCCTCTAATAGCACATAGAATATTACAGCTATTTCCATTGTCCAGTGTGCTCTTCGTTGTTATACATCCATTGTTTTCCTCAGTTTCTTTCCTTCTACTGCAGTGGTATTACGGCATCGGACTGGAAATTAGCGCCATCTACTGCTCATCTCCATGAGCCAACCCCCAATATTCGTATAACAGTAGTACTTGGGAAAGTGCATAAATTTGCATTTTCTTTTGCTGATTTTCTGAAAATTCAGATAAAATTTGCTGTATTTGGATGAAAAGTTCAGTTTCTAAATGACAACTGAGACTAAACTTTGCCTATATCCATCCATCCATCCATTGTCATCCGCTTATCCTGGGCTGGGCTGGGGGGCAGCAGGCCAAGCAAAGCACCCAAGACGTCCCTCTCCCCAGCAACGCTTTCCAGCTCCTCCTGGGGGACCCCAAGGTCTTCCCAGGCCAGATGAGATATGTAATCCCTCCAGTGTGTTCTGGGTCCCGGGGCCTCCTACCATTTTGGATGTGCCCAGAACACTTCTAAAAGGAGACACCCAGGAGGCATCCTGATCAGATGCCCGAACCACCTCAACTGACCTCTTCCGACACGAAGGCGCAGCGGCTCTACTCTGAGCTCCCTCCAGATGTCTGAGCGCCTCATCCTATCTCTATGCCTATCTCATTATTTCGGTCAGTACCCAGAGGTCATGACAATAGGTGAGGGTTGGGACGTAGATGGACCAGTAAATCGAAAGATTTGCCGTCCGGCTCAGCCCCCTCTTCACCATGACGGCCTGGCGCAGCACCTGCATCATTGCAGATGCCGCACCAAACCATCAGTCCATCTCACGCTCCACTCTACCCTCACTCATGAAAAGACCCTGAGACACTTGAGCTCCTTCAAGCCTCAAGTGAGGGAGTTCGAGTAAACTTCGCCTCATGATGCCTTAAAAACCGACATCCAACAATGTAAATATACTTATTATGAAATGTTCTCTATGAACCCTTTTGGGTACCATGCAGACTGTTCCATACGTGTGTGTTGGAAATGCTGGCTGACTGACTGTGCAGGCTTTCAGTCAGGTGATGAGATAGGTAAGTTCCTTGATATCAAAACATCTGTCACAGTTTCATCCTCCCTGTCTCCCCTCCTATCCCTCAGCCCCAGTATTCTCTCAGAGGCCGTTTACACGTACACGGTGATTTTGATAAACAGAGACATCTTCCTTCGTTTGTGCTCTTCGTTTACACGCAAACGGAGATTTCTCCTTTGAAAACGAGTCTTTCTAAAAACTCCGGCCAGAGTGGAGATTTTGGAAAACTCCGGTTGCACGTTTGCATGTAAACTGAGATAAACGGAGATAAATGGAGTTATAGGCAGCCCACGTCACAGTATGCGCCGGAACTTGCGCCTGTGTCAAAAGTGCGACCTATGTTGCTATGGTGACAATGGATACATGGAAGGCTTGAGCTTCTCGTTACACTGCCACCTACAGATTTGGCATGCTCTTGTGTATATATACACGGGTAAGTGTAAACGAAGATCTTTTTGAAAACGGAGACGGTGAAATGTCCGTTTATGAAAATAGCCGGCAACGTGTAAACGGCCTCTCACTCTCCCAGTTTCTCTGCCTCAGTAATTTTCCACTCTCCCTGCCTCTGCTCCACTCTACCTGCCAGCCACTCCCACCTAATCAGCCCAACTACAGTCACCTGCAAGCTCAGCTGCAGCTCATTCCCAATCAGCCCTGCATATAGGCCTCTCCAGCACTATCACCCTTGCCAGATTGCTCTACTGCATCCATGCAAGACTTTCCAGCACTCATTACCTTCCTGATCTCCTGCTGCCGACCCTGCCTGCCTCCGACCTGCTCTCCTTGCCTGCCTCCCGGTGAACTTACTTGCCTTCTGTCCCTGACCATGTGCTCTGCCTCGGCGTCTCTGGCGTCAGTCAGTTCTCCTGGCTTCGACTCCTCCACCTGGCCCCGGCTTCCATACTGCCCGCTCCTCATCGGCACCTCTGCATCATTGGCTGGCTCTTGGCTCTGGACACCTTGCCTCGGCTACCTCGTCTCCAGTAAGCCCCTTACCTTTACTCCTGGCCGCTAAAGAACTGAACTGCACGGGTCCGAGGGCTCACGTTCCCCCCCTCGGTTCCATGGCCGGGTTTGGCTTAATCCCTTCCTCAAGCCTGAGACCCAGAGACTGTGTGTGGGCTATTAGCCTGAAGATTGAACTGTCTGCTGAGTTTATTCATCTGCTCAAGTTCCTGTTTTGCTGCCGTGATAATAAAGATCATTACCAACTGTTCCGACTTCCAGTGTACTGCTTTTGGGTCCAAATTACACCCATCACGACATCAGAGGGCAGAGAAATGATTGTCACTCTTCCAAAGCCATGTCATGGAAACATGTAAATCATTACACGGACGTAATTCTAGTCACTAATTTTAGAAGGACTTGGAAAATGTTCAAGACTTTTTCATTCTTTGCTGGCAGGCACTCCTGTGTGGGATGCTGAACCAAACCACAAGATTTAAATGTGTGTGTGATGAGTTTGGCCAAGAATCTTTGCATGTCATGCAACCAATCCTCCAACCCACGCCCCTCTTTACCTCACTTCCTATTAACTCTGCAGCAAAGTATCTCAAAGTATAAAATGCCCTCAAATCCTTCCCCTGTATTCATGTGGTGTCTGAATAATCAGAAAACTGAATTCCCCGTGTGAACGCCTCAAATGTCAGGGAACATTTTGGTACACGAGTTTCTCAGTTGATGCCATACATGCAGAAGGCATGCAAGTTAATATTCAGTTGATGGTAATAAACATTTTCTATTAATACACATATTGCATGTCAATTTTTGCTCACAGGTAAATTGTTAATGGTTTTAGGTTGTAACCATTAGCTGCGGTCCACAAAGATTAGTTCAAAAAGTTATAGTATTAGTCAGGTGAAGCAGTATTTTAGAGGATGTACTGATGCAAAGTCTGGGACAAAATCATTTTGTGACAAAGCTTCAAACTGTTATCAACATTATGCTTGAATGCTCTGAACAGTAGAATACAGCCCATCTTCTCTGTGGTGTCCATGTTGTATCCACCTCAGACCTTGAAGTTCGTAAACACACCAAGTCAGAACGACTTCCTGACTCAGATAATGGGACTCAAGGAGCATGTGAATACAGCATTAAATGAGACTCAGTCAGTATGTTTACATGCACAGTTTAATTCCACTTTTAATCGGAATGAAAGGCCATTCCAATTAAAAGTGGTCATGTAAACGGTCATTCCGATTGAAAATTAAATCCGATTAAAGGGGGTGGTTTATTCCGTTTGTCATTCTGAATGAAAGAATTTTGTGTGCATGTATACACTCATTCCTCTTTAAATTCATTCCGGTCTTTCTGCGCATGCTCGTTTCCTTGCCCTTCTGGCGCGATGACGTATATAGCGCGCATAGCAACGGGCTGCATAGCAACAGGCTGAGATAGAGCAGTCGGACTTGTTGCACTCACCGGTTTCCATTCGCCACAGCACGGTCTTCTATCTCCCTTCTTCGACCTTCTACCTCCCTTCTCCTCCTCAACAGACAAAGCATTAGCAGAACAAGGTTGTTGTCGTACTGTTGCTTCAAGAATATAAGCAAAACAAGCCCGAAAAACGCACTAAGAACGGCATCGTCAAGCATCTTGTTATCTGGAGTGAGAACTATACAGTGTTTTCTCCCGGTAAACGTAAACACGTAACATCCGCCCCGCCCCCTATCCAATCAGAAACCTTCCCTGCCCCAAACCTTGCGCACACCTGAATACAGGCGATTGAACTGATCTCCCGTGTAAACCCTCATTCGGAATGAATATTTCCCATGTAAACTACCTGGAAAGACTTTAATTCCGAATGATTTCATTCAGATTTATTTAATTCCGAATGAGAAGCTATCATGTAACCGTAGCCAGTGTGTCTCAGATCGCACACTTCTGTACTTAACATTTAATATTTTGAGTACTCGTGTGCTAAGTGCATTCACACTGCATAGAGGAAAATGCAGTGTACTACTGGCGCACTCAAAATGGTCCAACACTTCAGAGTGGAATGAAGAACACTTCTCACCCTCAATGGTTGCCACAAGCTTGTTAGTTATACAAGTTTTTTGCACTAAGTACCAATACTGTTGTTGAATAGAAGCCATCAGTAAAGTTTGTTGGCCCTGTAATAATTTGATACCGCTAACAGTAATACGAGTGCTAACGGTAGCACTCGTTAGCTTATTGGCTAATGTTCACATTCGCTAGTTAGCTAAATTGCTCCTAGCTATGGCAGGACTAGCATTGACATTGTGGTTTAAGTTTG
Organism: Epinephelus lanceolatus; assembly: GCF_041903045.1. Lineage (NCBI taxonomy): Eukaryota > Metazoa > Chordata > Actinopteri > Perciformes > Serranidae > Epinephelus > Epinephelus lanceolatus. The sequence goes on along the minus strand of NC_135754.1, from coordinate 33,987,781 downwards.
GTTTATGTGTGGGCGGAGATAGTGGTCAAGTAATACTCCACTATTCATTTGCAATTTGCCATTTAAAAAGAAGACAAAGGAGGAGAAGAAGAGGTGGTTTAAAAAATCAACTCCGGTAAGTGCAAAACGTCCGTGCATGATCTGAGACACTACCCTGTTGAAATTAGTGCACCACGCAAGAAGTACGTAGTGTACATTATGTACAATATTGACGTATGCTAACAGAAGTATGTGAATTGAGACACACTAAAGCCTCTTTTACACTGCCAGATTTTTGGCGAATGTTGGGCCGTTTTGCCGGCAAGCTGCGAGTGTTTAGACACACAGAGCCAGATTGGCGAGTTGATCCGAGGTGCCCAATTTTCCGCCTTGTAGGGTAGACATATTGGTGGAACCCTTTTAGTTTGAAAAGACTAAGGCGGCCTTCCATAACAGGAGGGGCTTTTGAGCTGTTGGAGCTGTTGATGACGCCACATGTGCGACCCACTGGAGTGGATAAACAGGAAACAGCTGATAGCAGGAATTAGCGAGCAGCTAGTAGCAAGAGGGAAACACAAACCTGACAGACACTGTAAAAATGAGCAACTGGGGAGACAAGGAATTGCGCACCCTCCTTGCCCTCGCAAACGAAGAGGCCATTAACCGTCAGATGACGGGGATGGTGAGGAACGGGCCGACTTATGAGAGAATCGCAGAAGGACTGACCAGCCGCGGCTTCCCTCCCACGTCACTGTTTACGTCACATCTGAGCTACATGTTTTGTTACTTGCTCACGCCCCCCATTGCCCCGAAAAAGACGTATTCTGTATGAACAAAAGTAGGTAGGCGGCATTTTACCGCACTCCCCGATTTTGGTTTTATACTGCCAATGCTGAAATAAGACTGATTGGGCTTTCCTGCAAATTTGCACAATTCCTATATTTAAAAAGGGCTAGAGAGAGTTATGGCACTCAAAGATTACGGCACCTGGCATATGAACAAATCACCACTTTATCCTTTTAAAACAATCCTCACAACTTGGATTAATTTTTCTGAAAAACCCTTTTGATTCTTGTGGTCTGAGGAACTCTTATAGACTGAAGGAATATGAATAAATTCCAAGGTAATCAAGGAATAGACACATAAATTGAGAACTGCTTGGCAACCAGACCAGGCATCTAATTGAGTCCCAGGTTTCTGCCAGGTTTTGTGCACACAGTCCTTTATGACCTGTCCTCTAACCTCTGCCTTACTTAATGGCACTCACATATCAATTAACTGTTGTCTACCGTCTCATTTCCGTTCACTCGGAGCAGGAACCCAAATAAAGCAGATACACACATGACACACTTCTTTCTGTAGGTTATGTCAGACACACCCTTTGTGACAAGGCGGGCTGTTTCAGGTGGAAACCCCCTGGCCACTACTTTAAAAAACACTGCTCCTCTGCTAGCTAGCTTACTGTGCTTTAATGCTTGTTGCTATAGGTACTTGTGTGCAACAGAGAAACCCAACAGGCCGACCCTGTTGACTTGGTGGAGGAAGTAATGGAGTTTGTGTTGCATTCTGCTTCTACCTGGATTTAGCAACCCTGCTGGTTCACTGTTGGTCCTGTTAGCTGAAGGCCTCAAACACATCACTGCTTCACTTCCTAAAGGTAAGTGTTTTGCATGCCTGTCCTGAGTTGATGTCTTGGCTGTGTTTGTGTGCTTGGAAATGTCAGAAAGCTAACAGCTGTGTCATGGCGTCTGCTGGTTGATAAGTTCCGCTCTTTTTCTGCTGCAGAGTGTAATGTTTGTAGTGGCTTTGCTTTTAATGAGCTGCTGTTTGGCATGTGCATTGTGACGCTTTAATGATGGTAAAGTGTTGCAGTATGAATATTAATAAGTGAGTGTTCTGGCTTGAACTGGTATTGCACATATTTAAGTGGTTAAGTGGTTGCCATTGTTTGATTCAAGCTAAGTGCAAACTAATTGGCCCTGTAGAGTCTGGATTCAGAAATGTACACAAGACTGCTTTCTCATCTGCTCGCATAATTCTTCCAGTGTTAAATTTTCTTCATGAGATATTCATAGTTTTTGTCACACAAAATATTGTTATGTTTATTTTAAGCATTACAGGTATATGTCAAGATGTGGGTTTATGTGTGAACTTGCTTTGCTATTCCAATTACTATAATTGTATCTTTAATGATCTCCTGGGTTACACTCATACACACACATTTAGGCCTACACATGTATACTGACAGCCTCGTGCTGCTTATCAACACGACATTCAAGCTACAAATTCTTGTGAATTTAATGTGTTAGCAACTAATTACCTGCTGCTGTGCGGTTTCGGTGTGTCTTATCTTGCTGCAGCTGCAGATGGATTGTTGGGATTGGTGGTATCCATGTTACCTCACTAGATGGCAAGTTTACTGTAATGGTTGGAAGTACTTTGGAAATGGCAACGCAGCAGCTGCAGGTCAGCCAACACATAGTAGAATTCACAGCTCTGTATCTCATGTGGTTTGTCACAATCTGCTTATCTTGGTATTTGCTTGTGAGGAGTGACGTTAATACAGCCATGACACCATATACTTTAGTTCACCTTAATAAACTGATTCTACTTGAATTGTTTGACTGAGGTAACACGACCTGCTGCTCAGGCAGGACGATGTAACATGGTGGAAATGCCAACAATGGTGTCAGCATCAAAATTTCAGTTTCAGACTTGAATTTTTTCATGTGGAACATCGATGCTGGCTAATGACTCTGATGGCAAGATCTGAAGTGACATTTTGAAGTGACATTTTAGGGTACGTTATGCACCATGCGCCTGGTGTTACATCTTGGCCTGCCACTGCCTGCGAGTGCCCTTGAGCAAAGCACCAAATCCCCACCTGCTGTGGGGCACGTAGGGGAGTATTATCTGTGTGCCTTCAGCAGGAATTTGTAAAAAGACAAACAAGGTTTTCCCCATCTTAAACAAGGTCAAATTTATCTTAAAAGGAAAATGACAAAAACTACTACAAAAATAATTACACCACATCTAAATTAACCACTGTAATTTGCAACTGATGAGATACTGTCCTTTGAGGAACTGTAAATGCAGTGCACCCACCAGAGATACCTTTGACCTAAAACAGTTTCCACTCTGTTTCTAATCTGGTTTCTAACCACACTGTGATGCTCATATGAACACGCTGGGTGTAAAAACCATCTCACCCATTCAGGACCTTTGCCGTGACTTTTTGTATTGTATCATTTGTATGAATGTGTGAGTTCATTTTACTAGTGATGTCAGTAGCAAGAGATGGAGGCTAGTATTGCAGTCCTTAACGTTTTGTTTTTAAAGCTTTAATAGATCCATTAGAAGCGTTTTAAGCCATGCCAGCATTGTGGCTTTAGGGATAGCAATGTGAGTCTGTCCCCTACCTGAAATATCTCAACAATTATTGAATGGATGTCTGTGTACAGGAAGGAAGAGGATGAAGCCTACAGACTTCGGTGAGTTTTCCTCTAGTGTCACCAGAGGAGGCGTTTTAAAATATACTTTTATTGTTCTTTTAACAACATATAAAGTGCTATACAGCTTTGCAAAAGACAAAGTCAAGTAAAAAACATATACATATATCCATGTATACATATGCACAGGTACATACAGATACACAAAAAGTTTGAAGGAACAGGCAGTTGCATGAGATAAAGGCCCAATCAGGGCTGATCCTGTTATGATCAAGAAGATGATCCATAAGTTAGTGTTAATTACTTCATGTGGAGTTATTATCAATAAAGTGGGGGTTTAGATTCTAGCTTTTATTTACTGCATGAATGGATTGAATGAGGGTTCTTCCAGTGGAGGCGGGTTCATCTCCATGCTAATAAAGTGACAAATTTTGGGTATTGTCCCTGTTTTTGTCTTAGAACTTTGGCGTTTTCACAGTGTGTTTTAAGTTAATCAAACTTAATTTTAGATTTTACTTTCTTACTAACTCCTCTTCATCCCCTGTGTGACATAAGGCTTCAGTGAGCTCTTTCCATTGCATTCAATCCTTGGCAGCATGTTGCACCTCTCCCAGTGACAAGTTCATCTTCTCCAACTCTAGTGTCATAGTTCTCCGCCAGGTAGTTTTGGGCCTTCCAGGTTTTCTTTTGCCTGGTGTTGTCCATCTTAAGGCAGTTCTCGTGATTTGGCCCTGTTCCATTCATAGCACGTGGCCTCGCCATCTCAAACGCCTGTGAGAGATTTCTTTGGCGATGCTATGGCTACCTGTTTCCTTGTACAGTTGGGGATTTTTTTTGGCTAGAAGTTTCTGTCCAATTTTGTACAATCTCTGGGTAACCATACCTGCATGTTAGTATTATCATTGTGGGCATGTTGCATTTGGCCCAAAGCACCGCTGTGCATATATATTATGTACATATGAGTGTCTTTATATATAGTCTTTATAATGCTTGTACTGTATGTGTGTGTGTGACTGTTTTTGTGTGTTAAAGAAGGAGGTTTTGTGTGGCTGTGCATATTTTTATGAATTTCTGTGTATGTGTTATTGTGTACACGTGTGTATTTTTATGAATCAGTGTGTGTGTGAGTGTGTGCACGCCTGTGTGAGAGCAGAGTATGTGGACGGTCTGTCAGCTCAGCTTAAGCTGACGCTGAGTGGCCACACCTCGGGGCTGTGCAGGCCTGCAGGGCGGGCTCTCTCTCATCAGCAGCATTAGGCCGCCGTGTGTGATGGCTGCTGACCCCCGGCGGAGCGTTGGCCGTGACGGTTTGGCCGGTGTTGGGCACCAATAATGCCAGGTCCTGGGCTCACTTCCTGCCAGGAGCAGCCCTCACTCTCCTGCTGTCAAATAGTAAGTGGCGATGGCAAAGATGGCACTTTGGGTGATTTGTGCTGGGCCTCATCAAGGACACCGTGTTAAAATGCCCCGTGTGTCTGAGTCATAGACCATGGAGGAGATGGATGAGAGGGAGGGAGGGTCGGGAAAGTAGTTTGAACAAACATTTCTTCACTTTCAAGAGAGAATTAACAGATTATTTAGTACATGGATCCAATTTTCGTACATCTAGCCATTGATTCTTAAATATTCCACAAACCAAGTGCTAAGATGTGGGCACACAACAATATCGCTTAGAAGTCCAACAGGACAAGAAACATGAGCTGTCACACAACCACATAGGTTGGAAATAAGAGCAAATTCAGTTGGAGGAGAAAATGAAGGCAAACTTTAGAATTATTACCTGAAGTTTCTGTTGTAAACAGATGTCACAGTTAACACACAGATCACTATGACAACTGTGAAAAAAAACAGCGATCCTCCAGAAATCACGCCTCAAATTGCCTGAAATCACGTGACTCACAAGCTCACAACTGTGTGGACATATCTGTGAAAAATGTGTCATAAACTCAGCTCGGAAAGAACAGTGTCATACTGTACAAGTGCAAATCAACATCTGCAAATTTTCAAAATAAAGATTTGCCATTTCAATGGTCAATTTCAACATCTAAAACTTTTTAACTACCGTATATGCACCTCTTTTCAGATTGCTATTTACAAGGTTTCCAACCAGAAAAATAAACAAGATGCTACTGCTACACAAATCTGAAACTCTGAAATTGTGTTGGAAAAACAATGTCAAAAGAACGCTGCAGTTGTCAAGATGTAAAACTCATTTGGATTCTTTTAGGCCATCAAAATAATACAAGCCTTGAAAACTTAAAAAAAAAAAAGATCTAATTGTTGAAGCGGTGCAGGCAGCCATGGAAAAAACCCCAAGGCACTTCCTATTTAGGTGAAATAAACTAATTTATTCCTCAGGCATAGGCAGACAGTAAGTTTGGTGGAGCACCGGCAACTTTCAAAACTTAGTTTCGTTATTGCAGAATCTTTTTTTTAGATTTGAAGCTTTCAACAATGAGTTTAGAGTTAGCCGATGTCTACCGAATTGCCATATGAGAATATTCACAGTAAAATATCACAATGGACGATGATTAACACACAGAAATATGTGTAAATCAACCACCTCGCTCAACCCACAAACCATAAACTTTATGAAATATATTATTACAATTAGAAGGTGGAAGGTTGACTGTTGCATGCAATGTTTCTGTAAGTTATCAATAACTTACTCAGAATGCTGCTTTATCACTTTTTTTGACTCGCTTGCTGAACCCGTGATATTTATATGATGTTACCAGTGAATTAATGACAAAAAAAATAAATAAAAAGTAAAAAGCAGTCAGCCCAGCAGATATGAGTGGATATTGAACAGTGACGTGGCAAATCTTAACAATGGCAGAGACAAACTTGGATGATTAAAAAGGTACCACTTCGTCCATCTGTCAGCCCACACTTTGTCTGGTAGATAAATTAGAACTGTTACTTTTTACACACACAATGAACACCATTAGCAACGCCGCAAACCCACATCTGAGCAGACAGAGGAATGGACCGGGATGGGGACGGGGACAGGGACAGGGGGGATTTTAAGTCACATCGGTCAACATCAGGCTCAGTGATCGATAGAGATGTACCGATACCACCCATACCGATACAGTGCGTAAAATAAAAATGGATGGGATATGAATTGTTGTATGTCTCAACTCCTAAAACTCTATGTAAAATATTAAGAAATAAATACATAATAGCAGAATGAATGCCATAAAACTTTTTATTATTATTATTATTATTATTATTATCCAGTGTTGACACAGATCAAGACACGGGTTAAAGTGCCGCCACACAATTGGGTAAAAAGACATTTTAAAGACTACAGTCGAATGCTTTTTAAACTCCGCTCCGTTTCTGTTTCGTTTGCCTGTAGCGTGAGTATGTGTAATGACCTGAGGCATTACGTGGTATCGGATTGGTCATAGGCTGTACTCGCTGATAACCGATACCGCATTTTAGGCAGTATCGGAGGCATTTCCGATACTGGTATCGGTACAGCTCTAGTGATTGATGACCCACAGCCATTGGTGATGGATGATGGTCCATGGATGGCATCTTCCATCCTGGTGTCAACCTTTTTGTAGCTTTTTTGTTTTTTCCAGTTTCAAAATATGAAAATAAATGATCTTACTAAAGTGCTGTTTTGTTTACATCCTGTTCTTTTTGCCCATTTGGACTCCTTTTAGAATGACAAGATCTCATTATTATTTTAGTGAATTCAATGTCATCACAACCAACAGAAACAATGGCAAATGCCATAAAAATAAGAACCGAGTGTTAGACTAAAAGTCTACTTTAAAAGTAGCTCAATAAAGCTCTGTTTTGGCTTTAAAAGGCTTTGCACTAAGTTTACAGTACTTTAAATTAAAAAAATCTAGGCAACTGCATTAATAAGATGGATCAAGTTCAGGTTGATAATCTGTGAACAGGGACATTTGGCTCTCTGTTGTGTGATGGTCAATAGCGGCAGCAGGTGCACCACAGGGAAGAACAACAGGGAGGCAGGGCCACCACCAGGAAATGACCCCTGCCAGAAACAACAATGAAAAAACCAGGGTTTTGGAGCCTTGAAAATATGAAGTGACAAAGGGTGCCCTTTGTGTGGGAATTGACATGGTACAAGGCTGACACTGTGCACCCTCTAGGGGTTGATCTTCCAGTCAGGATCAAATGCCAGAACTAGGTCAGTGGGAAGGGAGAAAGAGGGAGAGACAGGGAGGGGGGTTTCCTAATATTGAGAAAAATTGTACCAGTTTATTTTAATATTCAACACCTTAAGCAGAATAGGCTGCACAGTCAGTCAAATACACCCTTAACATCCCCTCATCTTCCACTTTCAGACATTTCTATGAAAGTCAGAGCTGACAGTTTTATCAGATAGACAACATCAGTAGCCAGCAGACAATGACAGACTTGTGGTTTCGTTGTCAGTGTTGGTTTGGTCCGTACTGTTGAGAAGGCACCTGTGGTTGTTGCTGCACATCCTCCACAAACAAAGGGCAACTGATTTCGACAAAGACAGCAGATTGACTTTTAGAGTTTTATCATTTAGATGAGATATGTGAAAAACTAACTTTTGAAAGTGGTCACAATGAAGAGCATCTGTCACTACTGGGGCTGGGTGGTACTGTGGTGGTTAATGTTAGTGGAAGATTCTGGTTTCATTTAAATGTTAATAAAGTAAAAATATCCAGTGCTTTGAGTCGCCTAGATATAATAAACTGAATCCTGCTTTAGTTGGTGCAGATTTTGTGCACTATGAAAGCAGATATGCTAGACAAAAGAATTAAGCTACATTTGGCAGTAAATGTTTTGAACAAAACGTGTACGCTGTTGTATGTAAATACAATTTTAAGGAGACCAGTTTATTTAGGCCAACATTTTGTCCAGCAGCTTGTTTCAATATTTAAGATCTTTGGCTTTTCTTTCTTTTTTAAAATGGAAAATAAAAAAGGTTTTGTAGAAAAACACGTTCATTTTCAGGAAATCTTGGGACATATCGGCTATTGTTTGAAGGCAATAATCCTTATGGGGACACCAGCCATTATTTTGAAAAATCTGGTGCAAAAATAAATAATGATAATAATAAGAAGAAGATACTGAAAGTTAAGATGGTGGCTGTTCACTCCTATGGAATTTCTTGCCTGGTGCATACGCCAAAAAAACGTTGCTAGCTTCCGGGATTGCTTCTGCGATTTGCAGCCCACTGGATATGCACAGTAGTGCTATTCCTGCTGGCCCCGCCCACAAGTTCTGGCTCGGCTCACGGGCTTTATATTGTGATGATATCACAGATTTTTTTAAATATTTTTTTCTCCGCCCAAGGAAAGTTTTACTAATATAAAACCTCCATGGATCAAAAGTTTATAATAGAAAACGTCATAGTTGATCTCGTTTGCATTTTGAGGTGTCTTGTAAACAGTTTTACAGACATGTCATTTTTAATAGTGGTCTATAGGGAAAATGCCTTTGAGGGATTTTTTTTTTTTTCTGCAATACTGTTAGTGGCCGCTGGGTTATTGAGGCTGAGCAGCGATCCTGGGGGCCTGATCTGGTGTAGCAAGTGGATATGCAGGCCAAGAATTACTCTTCAGTGTGCTGATCATTTCGGCAAATCTCTGTCAACAGATACCTGCATATAAATGCAGATAAATTTAAAAAGAGCTAATAAAAGGCTAAATTGTCATCTGATTATAAGTGATTGCTATGAAAGTACATTTTGGCCAGTGCGTTCTGCCTCTCCATAAAGAATGTTTACCTGCCGCTCAGAGGTGATTGGTCCATAGTACTAGGACTGCAAATGGAAACCAGAACGGAAACTGCCCATTGGTCCGACAGCCCATTATTCCGACAACCCATTGGTCCAACAACATTCCATTGTTCTGACCATATTAAACCCATTGTTCCGAAATCCTCTTGTTCCGAAATCATCATGATGCCCTATGGTTAAGGTCTGGTTAGGTTTAGGCACAAAAACCACTTGGTTAGGGTCAGGAAAAGATCATGGTGTGGGTTAAAATGAAAAAGAAAGTGGCAAACACATATCGGAACAACGGGATGTTGGACCAATGGGCTGTCGGACCAATGACATGGACCCAACCAGAACACATCCGATACCAAAGTCCTGGCTCGTTGCCTACATTTGCAGAATATATCTGTTTATAGAGATTCATTTGTAGAAGGTCTGCCCCCTAATAGTTGACCAAACATTAGTCGACTAGAAAGGTCATAAGTCGGCAAGACTCCATTGGTCGCTTAGTCGCCTTGTCAAAATAAATCAAAACTTATATGACCGGACCATGTGGGAATTTAATTTGAAAGGACAGACACAGGAAGTAGCCACGTTCAGCAGTCAGACAAGTCCCACAATAATTTACCAGGGCTGGTACCTGATACTATTCTTTCTCAGACCTTGAAGTCAAACCATTGTGTTGCCCGCCCAAAATATATGTTTCAACAATTAAATTATTATTATAAACATGAGGGCGACTAGTCGACTAATGGCACTAAATGACGACTATTGGTCAACTAGGAAAATCCTTGGTCGAGGGCAGCCCTAATTCGCAGGTGACATAACAGTGCAAGTATCAGAAATGTCAGATACCCAGTATGGAAAATAGACCTGAAAAAAATCAGGGCGTTAAAGTTCTGGTGGTTGATTGATGCTTGATTAATTGACTATGTTTTTAATAAACGACTGAGTCATCATTATCAAGCAAAAGATGTTCTGAAGATGTTCTGCTCCTGAAGCCTGTAAAACTGTAAAACAAATATCTTTGGGTTTCACCTTGGTGTCTAGAAAAGAGTGATGTCCACATGTTCCGAATTTACGGAGCCCCTCTTGGATGTTCTTTTTCATGGTGGAAAAAGAACACTTGATGTGTAAATCCGCATAAATGGGTTTGTAATCTGTGCCCTCGGATTTCATTTTTCCTACACACCAACGAATGGGAACTGTAGACGAGTGTAAGTGAAAGAAATAATTCATGGACTATGAAATATTCTCTATTTTTTTGTAGAGGCATTATAGATTTCTCCTAGTATTGGTTTACTGAACTGATTCCTAAAAAAAGACAAACTATAACTGCCCATAATCGTCATTTTAATAAAGATTAGCCAGGGAGATTGTAGCGAGCTGAAGCATTGTTTGCTCAGATATTTCACCCCCAAATAAAGGTTATGTTATAATTTGAACTAACAAGCTGGAATGCCAACTTCTTTCTTCCCCCCTCCAATCACCTTCTGCCTACCAGCCATGACTTGCCTGTAAAGTTCTCATCTGGGAACGCAGAGTTTCACATTGTGAGATGAACAACAGCAGTAATAACAACAACTGGGCTGATCTTCCCCTCCAGAGGAACGGGGGGTCTGGCTGGTCCAAGCACACCGGCGACCGACCCTCCCTCTGGCCCTCGTTTGTCACGAGCTGACCCTTCCATTTAATTAATTAAAATTAGCATCTGTCCCCTTGGCATTGACTTGTTACGTCAGATAGAATCAGCTTTTGTATCAGCGGGCCCCCGGGGCTGCCGGCCCTAACGAGGCCCAAGATCCTAATTAGACGATGTAAGAGGGAGGTGAATGGGGGGGGGTGGGGTGGGGGGGTAAGAGGGAGCTGGACAAGGAGGAGGGGGGGGACAGAGAGGATCCTGCTGGGCTGAGTTGGCCCTGGGGGGAAGTGGGGTATTTATACACCCGGCACCTAAACATGATGGAGGGGGGAGGCAGAGGAGAGGAGCAGCCCTGAATCTTCCTCTCTGTCTGTTGTACATCCTCCCTCTCTGTTTACCTCCCTCTGTCTTTGTCCAGTTTGTCTCTATTTGTGTCGCCTGCTCTCACTGTCACACTGAAACAAGAAATACAGGGTCAGACAAGCGTGTGCAAGCCAGTTCATTCTTGCAAACCCTCAGATTTCTAAACACTTTTTCTCCGGTGTTAATTTTGTTGATAAATACTATGATGAAAATTTTTCATCAACAATCTTTTTTCTGTGACGAAAACAAAACAATGACGAGCTAAAAACAGATCTTAATAGTAAAAACTAAAACGAAATCTGTGTTTTCATTTTCATTGACAAGATGTGATGTGGATTATCGGACATTGAAAGCAAGAACAGCCGTGCTTGCAATTATCTTCAAATGCCACATGAGCGACAGGCCGGCAAACTCCAGTAAATAGTCTGCGCCTGGATGTTTCACTAGCCAGCAAAACACTCACACTGGAGCAATGTCAGCCGTTTTATGAGTTATGAGCTGTACTTCAGCAGTAAATAATCAGCCATGTGTGTCCGACTGTGGATGGTGGAGCTGCTGAATGGATTTTTGGAGTTTGTTAGTTGCAGCGGTGGCTATTTGCAGTTAGCTCCACTTGTTAGCAGCTTAACGGCAGTGGAGCAAGCGGACAATGCTGTATTGAAGATGCACCTTAAATCATAAAGCACATGACTCAGTTTCCACTTTTGGAATAACGAGTGTTCAGTGGCTCTGAAACTTTGAGGTGTTTAACTACAGGCCGGATTTTTTTGGTGCCGAAAAAAAAAATTTTTTGCCACCAAATTAAATTAATACCTAGCTTTAAGAAAAAAAAGGACAAAATAGTTTTATTTTTAATTTTATTTTTAAGTACTTTTTTTTTTTAAGCAGAAAATTGGGTATATTCACAATTAACGCGCACCACATGTAACATGACATAGACTGTAGAAAAATAATTGTCGTTTGTGGACTCCTCTTCGGAACGCTCAAGTTTGGCGTTTTGGTCATCGCCATTTTGGACCTTTGGACCCAGAGGTGACCATATTTGGAGGATGGAGCTGTGGTAGTGAAGGGTGGATCTGACCAATTAGCTGAGGTGGTGCTTCGCAGACAGCCTGTCGTTCAAAGTAGTCACGCCTTTTAGGACGAGAACAATTGCTTATTTGGTTTCTATGTAGAAACTGAATTGAGGACTGGCAGTAGTAAGCGACTTCACATTTATACAGCTTTTATTTTGCACCCACGAGTTAATAGCAAACACAAAACACAATCTAAATGCATTTTCACAATATGAGACTTTTAATAACATGTAAACGGATGAGTTGTATAAAAATTCACTCCCTGTGCAGTTGTCATGAACAGGGATTTAGCTATAGAGACTAAAACTTTTTTTTGTACCAGGCTGTAAACATGTTTATGTCCGCTGTGCAGTTGGTCATTTTAACACGGGGGTCAGTTGGTACCAACTTTGTGTTGGAGTCAGCCTCAAGTGGCCATTCAAGGAACTGCCGTTTGTTGGACTTCCTGCGTTGGCTTCATTTTGAAGCCCTGGAGGTTGCTGTTTGGTTCCAAAGTATATCTGTCCTTTATGTGGTTACAAATACAAGCAGAAGAACAAATGCAACATACTGACAAGCTTACACATATACAAAATTCAAATCTGGTAGTCTACAGAAACTATTTAAAACTTAATCAAAAGAAGCTGAAATTCTTTTAATTGTCAAAACACAAGGAGTCCTACAAGAACTTCAATAAAATCAAATCTAAAATTGGCAAATTTATATTTTCAATCAGTAAATATCTGATTAAACAAAACAAAAAAAACAAAAACACGAATCGGACCATATGCCAACTTATGAGATCTCGCTCTCTGTGTCATATAGTCTTCTACTCAAACTGATATTTGACCCACTCTCTCTCTATCTGCTGCTTGGTGCCTGGACTGCTGCCCATTTCTGTTGCGTTAAACCACAACTGTACTTCAGTTACACTGAAGCATTTGTCAGGCCTGGTGGCTCTGCCTCGGTTCCAGGCTGGTGTCATATCCTGACTGCCCTCACTATCTGAGGCCGGTGGAGACAGATGCTGGTGTTTGGGTGGCTGCTGGTGACGAGGGGCCAGGCAACGTGAGCAGACAGGATGTGGGCAGCGACTCGTCCCAGATAGACGTGTGTCAGTAAAACAGCGGGTGACATGGGAGGACGGCCGTGTGGTGGGAGATGTTAAGGCTTTCTGAAAGTTTTAGAAGGAGAGGGAGAGACGGAGAGAAAGTGAAAGCAAGGCGGACAGTGAGACTGAAATATATCTGTCTTAATCCACAGCGCACACATATTAATAATGCACATGCATGTATTCACACACAGCTCACCGGGATGATCCCGGTGAGTCTCCATCTTTGCATTTCTTCTCACTTTATTTGTTTGTCCCTTTCCTCTCCTTTGGGATCGTCAAAAACATGGGGAGTAAATGCCTGTGGATATTCTCATTCATCCAGGTCATAGTTATCTCAAGGCAATTGAATTGAACGCAGCTGGACTTGGTTTTGTCTTAGAAGACGTTTCACCTCTTATCCAAGAGGCTTCATCAGTTCATGCTTGTTTGACTAGGCTGAAACTAGTCTGACATGTTCTGTCTTGTTGTTATGTTCAGTTTACAATGATAAAGGTGGCCAATTTACTTCACAATTCTTAGTTATCTTTTTTTTTTTTTCCTGATTCAGAAAAAAGCAGACTCTTATCTAAGAGATGGTTGCAGACTTTCCGGCGGAAGTGAGTTAAGCTACTAGTAACATGAGTCACAAGCTGAGTTATTAGTGTTTCCTGCTGACTCGCATTAATGGGAGAACCCTGTATTAAGTATGCACGGCAGGATATTGTGCTGAAAGACTTAAGCTAGAGCTGCAAGTCTGGAGGAAAAAGCCAGCGCCCTCATCATATGAAATACCAGACGGCATTGTTTGTGGTTTGCAGTGTAGAAATACTTACTTCTAGTGTTGTTAGGTGATGTAGTATGTTATGTGGTATGTAAGTATGATAAGAAAAATGTCTAAGTTCCTTGTAATAAAACCCTCTTGTTTGCTCAGCTTACATCACAGATTGCATAAAATAATAGATGTAGCTACCGTGACGCCACCTATCGTAGTGGACTGCTTTGGTTTCTGGACTGCTGTTTTTGAAGCCTGGAGTTTGGCATTTCAGCCATCGCCGTCTCTCCCTCCGCCCCTTGCAGACAGCCTGTCACTAAAAGCAGCCACATCCTTAAAATATTCGCAACTTTAAGCCTTAACAAAATATAAATGGGTGAGTTACATAAAAATGTACCCCCTGTTCAGTTGTGAATGTTGATATTAGCTAAAGAGACCAACACTGTTTTGTACCAGGCTGTAAACATGTTTACATCTGCTGTAAAGTTGGATATTTCAACATGGGGGTCTATGGGGATGGAGCCCGCCTCAAGTGGCTGTTTGAGGAACTGCAGATTTTGGCACCTTGGCTTTGGCGTCATTTTTCAGCCCTGGAGGTTTCCGCTTCGCTTTCACACTTATTTGTATTTTAAAACAAGATGTTTCCATTTTTAACATCACCAAAAAAACGGCTTTTAGGATGAGAAATAACTTGTGTTTTGTGAACGTAAGGCTGTCTCACATTTATGGACTGTAAAGGCACATTTATGCTATACGTATATGTATATTATGCAAACGATGTTACCGTCACTGCCCACATACTTCCATGCGTCCTTTACGTTGGCATGGATGTTAACCAATATATCCACCAGGGGGCAGCCCAGCATCAAAAGTTTATGACAACAACAAACTCAAAAACAAACATGGCGACTGTGGAGGAGATATTGATAATGTACCTCTTGCATAAAAGACAAAAACAGAGGCAGCGTTGTAGGAGGCAGTGGTCGGTGAGGCCGTTAAGTACATCGCGACTGGAGGACGGAGAATTCTTTTCTCTAGTACTAGTACTTTATTCTTCGTGTCTCACTAGAGCTACGTATCGGGTAGTGACAGCAACACTGCCCCCATGGTTTCCAGTGGTACTGCTCCGTTTGGCCCGTATCCGTAAGCTTTATGGAAACGTGCAGAAATACGGACGAAATGAACGCGGAGCACGGACAGAAGGCTCCGTCCGTATCTGTATCTGTATTTGAGCATAAATGGGCCTTAAGCCTCCCTTAAACTCGGATAGCAACCACGACTGTCTTCCACACACTGGGGAAATAGTACTAAGTGGATGTGCTAGTTTTGAATATAACTTGTGACCTAAACCACAAACTAACTTTCTGTACTTCTTTATCTGGTCCTTGGCCTTTGACGTACCGCATGTTTCCTACTGTCAGCAGTAAGCTAGTTAGCCAGACATGCTAACATGTGCAGCACACTGGTAAAACTATTCCTTACATGTCTGCTAAAAATAGTCACCATCCTCCAAACTCCAAACTTAAATGTTCTTACAGACCACTTCATCAGGAGAGAAATCCAAAGCTTGACAGCAGTTGTTTAGCAAATCCACTATTGAATTTTACCAGAAGATAATGCAGATGTTTGCTTATAATCATTGGCAAAAAAATCAAATACATAATATACATTTAAAAAATCATGCTGTTGACTGAGGTCTGTGTTCTAGGTTGTTGTTTTAGGTTTATGATTTATTTCATGCCTAATGGTACATGTCTACAAGATCTCTCATTTCCGCACTTCCCATTACTAGCCATGTTTCCATCAGCCTGTTTAAATGCGCATGTAGAAGTACCACATCGGAAAATTATGATGGAAACGCCAAACTTCGAATCAAAATCCCCTGATTCGCACAAACAAAAATACGCTCGCTTTAGCTGGGTTTTGGTTGATTTGAAAAAATGTTGATTCGTAAAACGGGGGATGGAAACAGTTATGTTCGAATTAAGTCTGACGTATCGCACCTCTCTCCATGGTGATATCCACACTGCGGGTCAGGAAGGCGGTAATGCATTTACAAGCTGGTTGCCAACTGCCAGAAAATGTAGAAGAAGAAGAATGCGAGACTTGTTTTGTTTCCAGTTATGCGGAAAACTCGCGCAAGTTCGTAGTTTTCACCAAAGTCCGTACATTTAATGGAAACACACAGGATTCGTATTTCTTTTAATGCGCATTTCCCAATGATTCCAATCACTTTTGGATGGAAACATAGCTATTGTCTATGAGCAGCCCTGCACTTCATTCTGGTAGCGCTGCATTGTGTTTTGAGAGATAATGTTGAGGCTAGGCTACCACATGTAAATCAGGAGCATCTGGTGCAACTCACTGCCTCTGCAAACTCTTAAAAAGCTTTTAATCTAACCCCTGTTCATCTAAAATTTCAGAAACACATTGTGGTGTAGGGGTGCAGCCATTAGTCAACTAATCGATGACTAATCAACTATTACAATAATGTGTGACTAATCGGTTTGAGTCATTTTTCATAGAAAAGTACTATAAAAGTACCCCAAAATACTCTTATTGCAGCTTCATAAGTTCAGATATTGGCAGCTTTACACACTCTCCCATGACGGTGAACTAAAACCCTTTGGTGTGAGTACAAAACAAGACATTAGATGATGGGTTTGGGAGAGACGGACGAAATTTTTCAACATTTTAACACATTTTTCGATGAAAATGATTAGTCGACTAATCAAAGAAATAATCGACAGATTAGTTGACAATGAAAATAATCGTTAGTTGCAGCCCTATTGTGGTGAACTTCTAATATAAGGAAAAGTTTCCAAATGAGCCGCCATTGTGGTCCAGTTTGAAATGGAGGAGCAGACAACCCATGTGCCTAGTGGCATGCCTGTCAAGTGTCAAAGGCTGGGATGTTGTGCGACCTCTTGTATTCAAAATGTGTGCCATGAAATTTGCGTATTATAAATGCGCACACCATAGAAAAGACCTTGAATTAGATCCAAAGAACATTGACGAAAGACTCTATATGGTGAATTCTTCAATTTAATGTCTGATCAGAGTATAAACTGACATGTGCTGCAGTTGAGCACGTGAGTGTTCATCATTTCAGCGTGCATCTGTCTGTTCACATGTACTGTAGGTACGTGTGTGTGTGTGTGTGTGTGTGGAGGGTTTGAAGTGATGATGAGGGGGTCAGTCAGTCATCACCCAGTTTGTGAGTGAGAGGACTGGGACCACATGCCCCTCTTTTAACTGTGTCAGATCGAGGTGGCCTCTCCAAATCATGTTACTGTCACACACACACACACACACACCAGCGGCACGGCACTGTACACACCTCCTGTTTTTTTTTCAAAATATTTTCATACAAGGACATTTTGTATTTTAAGAAATACCTGGTTTAATTTTACTGGGTTGTGTTTTGCTACAATGTCCTTTCATTTCCTTATTATTCCCGAACAACCTGAAAAGAAGCTGAAGTTAGAATGGTGAAATATTTAAAGGGACATGTGAGTGTTTTGCTTATTAATATTAACTTTAGTGTAACTTTGCAGTATACATGAATGAGAGTGCTCTGCAAGATGTCTTGGGAAAACAGCTGCTATAGTCTGTTATATGACTGTGTTAATATAAATGTAAATAATAATGTCAATGGAGGAAAAATAGATGGCAATCAACCAGAACAGAGGAAAAACTAAGTGTTGATTGCTGGCTGTAGTTCAACGATTGTCTGTGTGTGTGTATGTGTGAAGCCCTTTGAGAATGTGTGTGTGTGTGTGTGTGTGTGTGTGTGTGTCCATCGTAGCTGTGAGGAACTCCTTCAGCTACTCCCCGTGTTTGTCAGCTGGCGAGCATTCTCAATATAAGCACTCTAATTGCTCAGAAAATTACAGCTAACGATGATTGCACTTGACACGGGCTGACATTACGGTGACACCACAACGCCTTGTGCCCCCCCCCCCCCCCCCCCCCCCCACCATCCTCACCGCCCCTCCGCCCCCGGGCCCCTCACCCTCCTCAGGATGTTGTGCCGGCCCCCACTGACCGGAGCCTTGCCCCCAGTGACCGCCGCGTGCCCTCTGCTTGTTGAAGCTGTCCAAAGCTGAGATGTCCCAAAGTTCAATCTGCTTTGGCATCGCTTTCTGCCACCCCTCATCTGTCAGCCAAACTGTTTGTGAGAGAGTGTTTGTGCACGGTTCCTTTTTTGAGGTTTTTGTGCTTTGTGTTTGCATAGCACCGTTTGCTCTCTGCTCTTTGACTTTTAATGGGTGTGTTTAAAAATGACACTCAGATTCGGAATCAAGACGGCAGCATTTCTGTTAAGAAGAAAGATGAAAGGGAAAAAGAGAGAGCCGAGACTTCACACAACCGACAAATGGATTGTGTTTGAAAGACTATATTTATAGAGTTTTCCTGTTCCTGCAGTGCACACTGACATATACTGTAAATGTATGTGTGCACATGTGAATGTGAGTAAATGCCTGCATGTGCATGTGCATGAACGTGTCCATATACCCGTGCCCCTGCAGGCCGGGATGTGTCACCTCTTTGTCTTGTCAGTGTTAATGTGAGCATGGCCAGCCAGGCGTGGAGCTGTGACAGATCAGCAGACGAACCCCTGCTTCCCAACCCGCTCCCACCTCTCACCCTGTTTCCTCCCCTCGCCTCTCCGCCTTCAGCACATGGATTAAATATCCTTTACTGTCCAGGCATCACCTCTGGCATATGGAATTTTTATTTAATTTCAGGTCAGAACCCGTCCGTCACTGGTGCTCTAGCTACGATGCATAACAGCTCCAGAAGATGCCCGCTGGGCGCCGATTGGGTGGCACAGAGGATCAGCGGTGATAGCTGCGTACAACATGCCCCTCGCAGGCGTCACACTCATGGCTGAGAGCCACGGTGTCACAGCAGCACTCTGCAGCTTTAATCTGTGGCATAAACTCTTACAACAGCACATTTTTGGTGGGCATAGATCCAGTGTGGGTTTGTATGGTTGTGACAGGCAGGTACGGTGGGCTGACGCTGTCACGCTGTGTAGCAAGCCCCTCCAATAAGCTGACCTTTTCACACAGCTGTGTGCAAAGTGCCACGTACACAGCACACATTGTGGCTTTGTGGCTAAGACTGTGTCAGGCTGCCTGTGATGCAGAAATGTAAAAATGTTTGAAAGCCAGAGCTGATACAGACCTCAGATTTTGTGATGATAACAGATTTCATACTCATCTAAATATGGCACTATGAACGTCAGCAGTCTTGCGGTGTGCAGGGTTCAAAACTCCCACCTCCTGTTTGGGCCTCAAGACCAGTCAGAGCCATCACATCATGTTAAACATGTTTGATTTAAAAATAAAACTAGATAAAGTAGAATCTGAGCCTGTAGTTTGAGTTGTGTGTGTGTGGGATTTAGGAGGATACATTGGCTGAAATAGAATATGATGTTTTTAGTGTCTAATCACCTGAAAATATGAATTGTTGTGTTTTTGCTACCTTAAAATGAGCCATCTATATCTACATAAGGAGCAGTGTTGGGCTTGTTACTCTAAAATTGTAATAAGTTACTCATTACTTGTTACTCTTTTCATAAGTAATACTATTACTTTACTTATTGCTCCCTGCCAAACAACAGTAATTTGTTACATTATTTGTTAGAGTCCTTTACATCTCATAAAATTGGTAGCTGCGTATCGCCCCAAAATTCAGATGTGACTCTGTGTGAATGTCAGGGTAATCACCAGTCAGTGTAGCTAAGGCTAGGTCACTTGCAAATATATATTTTTTTTTTTACCCAGGGTCACTCATGGAGCAACATTTCATCCACAACACATCCAGACACAAGCTTCATGACTTCTTTGTAGATGCAGCTGTCCATGATTCAAATCCAGTTTTGGTTGTTTAGCCAGTGAAAGGCTACAGCCGACCTCTGTGGCCGAGGAGCGCTCACCTTTGGAGCTTTAGTACGACTTCCTGCAGCAACAGTTTTCTTGTCGTCTTTCCTCCCAACAAAATTAAAGTGATGGGAATGTTTCCAGCTGCTAAAGGTAAGCATTACCATCTTCCAAACCAGCTTGCTGTTTTGTGGTGTGCCTGCGCAGCGTGATGATCGCAAAAATGAGTTCGCTGATGTGATGTTGTATTTCAAGTATTTCAAGTCAGTAGTGATGTGATGCTACTGGAAAAAGTAATCTTATTACTGCAACACATTACTGGTAACTGCTCTTTATCACGTTAACAATACTTATAGAGAGCAGATCCTCATCGCCATGTTGCACCGCCATTTTTCTACAGTAGCCCAGACTGGACAAACCAAACACTGGCTCTGGATTAGCTTTTTTGTGTTTTCGCTTCAGCCACAGTCGTTTGAAGCTCCTGTGTAACCAGAAGCATCAGGAAAAGACAGACATTTTTTATAAACCTGAAACTGCTTCAATAAGTGTCTGTCAGTTGCACAACAATCCTGTTTTAATGTGATATATGTCTGCATGTGTAGAGCGACTGATTGTTCTTCAAATGGTTGTGCTTGTCCTTAAAAAGACAAATATAAAGTTTTAATTTGAAGGAGAACATTGATCGTAAGGAACGAAACCTTTACTGGTGACAGGGTTTCTCAAGTTTAGGGGATACTCGTTGCTACCCATAGGACACATTTCATTCAGATATCTTGAGGTGAGAGTTGAGGGGACCCTTTTGAAAATGACCATGCCAGTTCTTCACTTGACAAAATTTAGTAATGTATGCTGTAGGTTGTCTAGTTTCAGAAGATACCACTACCTTTGAGCTAGCTTAAAAATTGAGCGCACCACAGCATCTTAAAGACAATAGTATAGGCCGTCTTTTAATTTTGCGAGTGGGTGGGGCAGCGATTGCATCAGGGTGGCCATGCCCCCCTTGGAAGACTGCTTTGCATCTTTGCATGTGGTATCTAAATGATTTCTGCATTTATAATATAGGAGTGATGCATCTTCTTCATATGTTTTCACATACAAAACACAGATTGACATGCAGTTATTGGGGCTTCTTAAAAAAAAACAGCTGTATTGAAGTGAAATGAATTCAAACTACCTGTGCGTAAAATTTAATTTAATTCATTTCCTCTTACTGTAAAAGTATCTGCCCACACAAGAAACACAGATGCTGTGGGTGGATTCCACGCGCATGCATCGCTGATAAGTTGTCTCGTGGTCTGCGATAAGTTACTCAGTGGAAGCCTCATGACTCATTCAGGCGGAGAGGCAGAGACCACTCATCATCAGATCCACATCCCTGCAGCACAGTCATTAACTCTGCCGCAGCATATTACACATAGGCAGGTTATCACTACAGAATGGAAACTATTAGACGTCATTAATAGCCCTGCTTGGGTTTCCAGTTTGGCCATTATTGTGTTTACTTGCAGTTTCTGTGTATAATTCTCCAAATATACTGGTTTTCCATCATCCCACAAACAAGCCTGTCAGCTCACTGTAGGTGTCCACCTCTGCAGGGTTTTAGTTATGAATGGGTAAATCATGTCAGGAGGTGTCTGTTTCTTTACTTATAAAGCAATAAGTGAGCTTGTCTTTTTAGCTGATGGTTAATTGGTCTGATAATCTCACACTGCATTCATGTATTCATATCATTGGATAAATCAGAGATGTGGGCGGCGATTAAAAGGGTGAGAGATACAGAAAGAGTGAAAGATTTCAGACCAGATGGAAGTTATCTCCAAAGTGAATCATGCCATGAATCTGCCAGTCATCATTCCACACACACAGTTAATCGACCACAGATCTGAACCTAACCCTCCACTTAGCTGTGACCTCATTCTGTCCTGTCTTTGCAGTATATGACTGGGTATTGTTTCAGAGTTTCAGGTATTGATAGACACAAAGATACACTTTTGATGCCTTGTTTGAGGAATATAAACATGTTTTTCAAGATATTATGTAGTCTAAACACAAGCGGCAAACCTTCGTCTAAATTAAAATCATATAAAATTGGACAAATTCAGATTTTAATCTGGGGCTGAACCTGAAACCTGTAACTCTGATCACAGTTTTGACCAGATGTAAGTGCCAACTCTTTGTACTTGACATTTTTCAATTCTTGGTCCTCCCAGAAAAGTATTGAGTCAACACCTAGCCCGACATGGCACAACGTTTCAGAGAGACTGGACTTAAATGTGTCTCATGCTGCATCTTTAACCACCTGGAAAATGCGCGGTCGGGTGCTGGGCGCTACTCTTGTGCCTACTCTGTGCTAACTTCCAAGGGCACAGAGGCAGGCTGTGTCTGAGGTTGCGAAGCGACCATAACCAGCACCGTATCACACCTCTTACTTATCAGAAATCCTGAGTCTGTGGGACAGATGTAAAGCTCTAGGTAGCCCTGGACTAAACTGATCAACTTCTTCTTCATATTTACCACAAACTGATATTTATGGACAAGAGGAATGATATATTCTGGCTGTGATTGGTTGTTTCACATCACATGTCATGTGGCGCGCACTGCTGCATCCCAAAAGTAGTCGTGCCCTGGAAAATAAGCGCAAAAGTGTTGCATGTATGGCCCCTTGTATTGTAGATTTTTGCCTTTGAAGGTAGCACACAATCTTCCTTTTCCCAGAACCAGCACGGATGCAGGGGTGAAAATCTGAACTGTTTGTGTGCTCCTGCTGGATTAGGGTCAAGTCTTCCCACATACTTGTCTTCTGTTTGTCCCTAGCTTCTTGCAGCACAATACAGGCCAAGGTTAAGGTTGTTCTTATTGTCTCCCAGAAGAGAAAATATTCTTCACATCAGAGGAGTATCTGTATAAAAGACACACAGTAATAGATGCTCACTAAAAGCTCCATTTTATCCAGATAGAGTTTGAGAGTTTTAACAAGGTTCAACAGGACATTCAGTGACAGCGGCATTCAGGTACCGTAGTAATTAATCTAACTGCGCTAATGACGGGTTGGAAATGTGCTACAACATTTTTGCCGACACTAGATATCAAACAGTTGCTGTGAGCTGTAAATGCACCACTTCTAAGCAGAAGGCAGAAGAAAACGTTATCTTGGAGTCTGACCGGGCAAAGCCTTTCTTCGTCCAGCAGCTGCCTTTTACCACAGAGCAAAGAGCGCTCCCTCTGCAGTAAATCGGGAACCAAAACATCCCCAGAAGTAGCCTGTACTACACACTGACTAGCAAAAAGCAGAAACAAAAAAAAGGCTAAGCAGTCTTAGTCGACTGACGGGTCCCCGACTGATGATTTGAATTCCTGACTCTCAGGGGGCAGCCCTAGAAAATGGACCAGACTTGAGATTGTGACTAGGGTTAAAGCAGCTGTGTGGGACTTTTTACCATTTATAAAACTGTCCCTAGTTCGTATCAACCCCCCTTGAAGATCCGCATATTTATTTGAACCCAACAGCGACAAAAAAGGTGTCATACCACTTCGACCAAAGGGGGCCCTATAATCAACGAAAATGTAAAGTTCCGCACAGCTGCTTTAAGTTGATGGTACATATGTTTTTGCAAGCTAGCTTGCTTGTTCACCAGTCATCAGTGTTGGCAATGAATGCCACAGAAATTCCTAGAAAGTGTCCTAAATCCAAAATATACTATGTGTTTTCTCTTTTTGGCCACACATGTACATGAGCTGAATTTTTTTGGGCATTTCTTTTGGTACTACAAGACTTTCTTAAAGGTCGGCAGGTCTGTAAACCAAAGAACACAAAAACACTTCCTGGCGTGACCTAGGTTTTCAACTTGCTGACTGTGTGATCGCAACATCCCCTGATCGAGCCCTTATCTCCCTCACCCCGTATTTCCTGTCAGACACCACAGGCAGATATGCCCCAAAAATATACATTTCAAAGAAACTGCAGACTTCAGTCCCCCTCCTCATAGTCATCCATGGCCTTCTTTACCAGAGTGAGAATTAGAGCCATAAGCTGAACAATGGCTGGTAGGTTAGTAGATTAAGTTAAGAGTAAATGGAGGCGTATATTCATAAACACAATCATCTTGTATGTATGATCTGAGCTGCAGTCCCTAATCTGAGTTCAATTCAGCCACACTCTCTCCATTGACCCAAACGTGAGATTACTAATTGAAAAAACAGCCCTCTTGAGCCGCCCTCCCTCTCTGTAAAAGTTTTTGTTTTTATTTCACCCAGTGGACCCCTGGCTCTGACTGTATGGCACCCCTGTCACTCATCCAGCCCCAGTGATGGAGGTGTGGTGGAAGAGGAGGTGCTGGCGGTGGTTGTTGGGGATGTGTGATGTGTTGTGACAGCGGGAGCCAGGGCTGGCAGGCGGTCACCATGCGGCACCATATTGCCGGGCTCCCCGGGGATGAGGGATCAGCATGCCAGCCTTGCCAAGAAGTGCTAATAGGCGCAACACGTCTTGCTTTCACACATTAAGGCAAGCGAAGGGTGACAGATCAGAGCTGTGATACTGCCGCCTGTAAGGGGAAAAAAAAAGGGGCCACACCACCCGTTTGCCATGCAGCGCAGGCTAATGATGAAAACTCCCCGATCCGAGCAATATGCCCACCAATCACTGAGCTGATATGTGTGCAGACAGACGTATCTCCATCTCTTGTCACAGAGTGGAGACCAGTGCAGCCTCACTCTTCAGCAGAGTGATGCTCCACTCCATATTGTAGCTGACAATAAAGCTACAAGTGTTGAAACAGGATCAACACTTTTTCGAAGAAGACATTCTCACCCAAAGCAGCCGAGGTCAAGTGGGCTGCTCCGGGCTACAACACCTTTTGTCACATCTGTTACCAGAACCCACAGCCTGGATGGAGTCTGCTGAGCTGAATGTTGCACTGTGGAAAGGAAACGAGAGCTTCTGTGCACTCACTCTTGTTACTTCCACCTCAGGGGCCATATGGTTGATTTGGCAGATTCTCAAGCACCTGCCTCCATTTGTTTGCCTCAAAGATGATTTGGAAGTGTGTGTTTGAGTCACAGAATGAATGATCTCAGTCCAGTTTACTGCTGCAGAGCTATTTCCATATTGAGTTTCTATAATTATTAAGCATTAATGGCGGCACAGAGAACACTTCTGCCAGTGATTTTGGATCAGTACTTATAGTTTTGGAGGCTTGGCACATGTAGCTGAAGAATACTTGGAACAAAATGAAACGGCCTACACACTGTATTATTTCAGGCCTTTAAAATAACCCTATTAAGCTCAGTCTAGAGCTTTTAAAAGACTCTATGGCTGGCCAAAAGTATGTGGACATGGGTGTCTACAGGAATTCCTTCTGGGTACTATTGATCTGTCATGT
The DNA here is from genome assembly GCF_041903045.1 of Epinephelus lanceolatus. NCBI lineage: Eukaryota > Metazoa > Chordata > Actinopteri > Perciformes > Serranidae > Epinephelus > Epinephelus lanceolatus. The sequence continues at coordinate 33,962,416 of NC_135754.1, read as the reverse complement.
TTTTCACTGACTGTTTGTTTCAATTAAAGCAGAACAATGATATCTTAGATGATGTGGTGTTTCCAACTCTGTGACACACTCTGATGAAGGCCCTTTCCATTTCCACCTGCACAAAGCCAGCTCCACAAAGAAATGGATTCCCAGGTTGGTGGGGAAGTCCTGACTTTGACCCCTTCCAGCACCTTTTGGATTAAAACTTGAGTCGGCAAAGCAGAATTTCCTGCTGCAGCCCTCTCCTTTCTGTCCTAGGCCCCTCCCACTAGACTTTTCTCTCCAAATATCAGAAAAGAATTGGCTAGCTAGACAGCCCACGATCCCCTACCTCACTCCCCGCCACTTTCGCGAGGAGAGCGGGCAGCAACTCCAGAGATGGACCTACGGTCAGCGGCTGTAACAGCTTGAATTGAGCCAGCCCAAACCCCCCCAGCATTGGGGCTCACAGAAGGCTGTTGGCCAGCAGCAGCAACAGGTCTAACCTGTGTAATGGCAGCAACAAAAAGTTTCCTAATCTGGCCGGCAATCAGGGCTATCCGGGATCAGACCCCTGGCACTGGAGTTTGTGCTGGCTGGATTCAAGTTGCCACTGACTGAAGGTCTGTGCCTGTAAAACCCTTTGAGAGGACACACTGTGGTTCGAGGCTCTAGCTAACGTCACGCCAATCCCTGTGAATTCTGTGTGACCTTGCAGTGGTGTCCAATCACAGCAACTTTACTGCAAATTTTAAAACGGCTAAAATCTCATGTCATTGTAGAGCTGCATGCAACGTATGGATTCGCTCAGCCTCTCTCTCTCTCTCTGTCTCTCTGTTCATCATCCCCCCCTATTAGCAACATTTTCTCTCCATCTCTCAACACTTCGCCAATACAAATACGTTTTGTTTCATTTTTTGTCAGACTCTCTCTCAGACTCTGTTTTTGAGCAACTTTCTTTTTCTCTTTCATCATCTGGGAGACGAGCTTGCGTATCTTAACACCCTCTGTCTGAACTGACTCGTGACTGGCCAAAGTCTCCCGTCATGGGCTAGATTTCTAAAGCCTTAAAGCAGAGCCAAGCAGAGGTGCAAAACCATAGTTTTCTTTCAGACCATTTGAGTTACAATATGCTCAAAGGTTATTATGGGATTTATGCTGAAGCCAAAATAAAACTGCCTACCCCAGCTTTGACTGAATGTCTAGCTTGAACCAGCCCTTATCGTCCAACATCAGTGTTAGACCTCACTAATGAAGGTTGGAGAAAAGTTAAATCAGAAGAGTGTTTTCCTGCCTCCAAGTCAATCAGCTGACTGTTCCTTTCTCTGCTGCTGTCAGCTGCCATTTTATTGTCTGATTTACTCAAACTAACTTCCACACCATTCACCTCCAGTTTGCTTCAGAATAAACTTGTCCAGTGTGTCCTTCCAGTGAGCTCAGGATTAGGTGTCCCACTCCAGATCACACCCATCCAGATCTACATCACCTTCACTCCTTCACCACCCACTCACCACTGTCTAGACTTCAGGGATAGACCCCTCACATATCGCTTCAACTTCTCGTACTGTGCACCCTAAATCAAATAAATGAATTTCGTAATAACTAATGAGGTCCTTCTTTTAATCCTGTGGCTGAATGGAAGATAATTCCTGCAGCCGGGTTCCAAAATCTAGGGGGAAGCAAGGAACCAGGAGAATGAAGGTTGTTATAGCAGCATGTTTATGTCCATATTTTGGGAATGACACATTGAACAGTCATATATGTCTCAGTGTCCTCATACTTTTGACCATATATTGTATTAATACTAGAGCTGGGTATCGTTTGAAAAATTACGATACCAGTACCAATACCAGTACACTAAAAGTGATACTGATACCAAATGAGTACATCATTCGATACCTAGATGAGTAATGTTAGTAGCTAATCATTAGGCTACCTGAAGTAGTCGATCTCTGTGCTTGTCTACTGGACGGTGTATGCTCTCGAGACGCAGCTTGAACACAGTGCAGCTATGCACCCTCAAGTTCTCTCCTTGTTTAATTAGATGCTTTTTCATCATGCTATGCTACATGTGTCACCTGTTTTTCCCAAAATAATTTTTCCACATTTTAAGCACTTGCCTGTGTCAGAAGCCTCCGGCATGTAGTTGAGCCATACTTTGGACTGTTCTGGACGCATCTCGACACAACACAACTCACAACCGCTCCCTGACTTGAAAATCATCACAGAATTTTTCTATATCTGTGTACAAAAAGGATCGAATGAAGTACTCATTTGAATGGAGCAGTTTCGATACTACTTGGTATTAGATTATTTCGTCAATACATAAAAGGTATTGAGTACCAATACCCAGCCCTAATTAATACCTAAATAATTTGTAGTGTCCTGCCAGGACAAGAAATTGTTGGCATTGTACGTCTCTTGAAAGCATGGAAAAATTACATTTGTACGTTTTATATGTATCATATTGAAGTCTCTAAAGTGACGTTGCACATGACCTCACTTTGTCATGGGTGGGTGGAGGCGAGGGTAAATGATGTAACACTTGGGTGAGATGCCTGCCAAGCTGTAGAGACCAGCAAACGGGTAAAAAAACCTGTTGTTTGTAGCATTTTTTCGTTGTATTTCCAGCAGCTTTTTAGCCACCAAACTTGGGTGTTTTTAGTGTTCTGGCGCTGTGTATCCACAGGGGGTAGCGCCACCAAAAACAATTGTTTTTTACAGATACAAAGCCTCATTTCCAGGAAGGATTGTCTCAAAAAGCTGTTGATTTTTACCAAGACATTAAAGATTTCTCCAGCTGTGATTGTGCCACGAGTTTTTTAAAACCAAAACATGATATTTTTCCAACCATAACCAATTGGTTTCTGTGCCTAAACAACACATTCTTACTCCAACCTTGTCATGTATCAATGTTTGGTCATGGATCTTCCACATCCAGATATGACATGAAAGGTGCCCTGGGTACCCTACCCCTTGGTTGTTGATGTTCTGGGACGTTGTGTCAAGTTCTGCCTGTTACATGCATTGTCTTCTTTCAAAATACACGTCTGTTATCACAGTTGTTTATGTACTATCTCTTACAAAATAAATGCCATTCCTCAGTGCACCAATGCGAATTGACGTTCTTTTTTCCTCCAACAACAAAAAACACGTGGTTAGGTTTAGGAAAAAAGAACAGGGTTTGGCTTTATACTCTTACGGTACGCGAACGCCGCTCTCCCGGGTGATCCTGAGTAGGTGCTTTAACAATAATTTTGGTCTCTGAACGCATCCTCTTGTAGCCAGTTTGATCTCAGCAGTTGTGAAAGTAACCCAGCCTGCTATGAATAAGGTCATTTCCTCATGATACTGGGACAAAGGTAAACTCACTGTCTCTGTGTGTGTCAAGCATCTGAGAGATATTTCATACAAGTAGATACCCTGCTGAGGACACTTGTGATACGTCAGTGGCTGCCTGTTCTTGATCAAATATTAAAGAAGGAGGCAGTGCTGACAGTAAAAAACTGGCACCTCCACCCTAATGCTGACTGTAGTAACCTTCTTCTAGTAACAGCCTTAATGGATCATGTGTTATGGATTAGAACATATGAATGTTTGCACTGCATTGAGATGCTGCATGAAGCTAAATATTTCATCCAGGATTCCAGAGGATGCTTCAGCTTGTAGCTTTACGCTGCTAATGCAAAATTAGACAATTATACATGAGAATGACATGAATGTTTTATGGAGACGGTGGCTCACCTCTGCGTCACCCCTGGTGGTAGTGGAGACCAGTCTGTGGGGTCTTGGAGAGGTCACATGACTGAAATAAAAATGCTCTATGAGGTCACATCCTGCAGCTGGGGACGCACAGGTAAACACATTTGCTCAACAGAGTGGTTTACGTATGTATACAGTTTACTTGTAAACAGATACAATACAAATAATGATTTCTTAATGCCTGTGCTTTATCTTAATACATGATGTGGCCAGAAGTATGTGGACACACCCTGTCCACATCTGAAGTTGCACATATCCAGTATTACACAACAATAATTAGAGGAAAGTCTTATGTAACAGAAATATTGCTTCTTTTTTTTTTGTTCCGTTTTCATCATCGTGTGTTAGGGTTGGTATATTAAGATTCCCCTTACAATATTCCTTAAAGAAAAACCATGATATACAAAATAATCATCCAAAAAGAGACGAAGAGAGACACATAGAGATACAAATATCTGTGGACTGGGGATGCGTATGTTGCAATACACATAAACAGGCTCATTTGCACCCTCTGTGCTAATGAGAGCAGAATCTTTCCTATATGGGTGAATACGTACAGTGTCAGACATACGCTAGCACGTAGGGATGCACGATATTGGATTTTCTGCCGATATCCAATATGCTGATATAAAACAACTTCTTCGACTGGTAACTCCTATCGATATATCCACTTTTTTCCCTACGTAATTTTAGTGATGATCAAGTCTCTTCAAGTCTCTTTTGTCTTCTATATCTTCTTTATTCTGCCTCTGGAATTAACATCATATTATGCATGCATACTCTTATCATAATGGCCCACCAGCAGATACAGTACTTTTCAATGTATGTAATATTCTTTCATTGTGAAAAATAAGCTTGTTGGGCGATTTTGATAGTTTTAAAGCCGATACTGGCCAATACTGATGATATGCCGATACTATCGTGCCTCCCTACTAGCATGTTGTTACTTTTTTTTGATATGCTATTGGTGCATTTGTTTTGTACTCAGAGGTCGGAAGTCGGAAGTGGGAATGACGTCACCTCCAAGTTGACAACAGTTTTTGCATTCTAGTTGACAACAGTGGACAAGCCGGAAAAAAACATGGACGCCCGCAAGAAAGCCTTTGTTGCCCTTGCACTTTCGGAGTATAGACAGCTTCAAAATCTTATTTTGCACATACAGACAGCATAGCAACATGCCCACAGATAAAACATTGAACAGTACTATGGGCATGGCTGACGTACTGTAAAACAAATAAGATAAGATTGCTATAAACAGTACTTCAGCAGAGTGTTTACTCACTATGTATGTGACCGGCAGCCATCTTGAATTCGTAAGTCGGGATTGATGCGGTTGCTTAGCCTGAGTGTCAGACTGAAGCTCCCAGAACCTTCAGTCTGACATCGCCTCCACTGAAGGCGATTTACAAGGGGGAGGGAATTTGATTTTTCCCTAACCAATCAGTAGAGATCAACGACTCACCCAGAATCTGACGTCATTAGTATCCATGCCTCGGGGGTGCCGAAAACAAGCAAGCATTGCCCGTTTAAAATGTCTCCGTCGTCGTGCATGCCCAGCTGCATCGCCGTTAAATCCAGTTTAGCAGCTTCCTTAATTTGGTCCTCCATTAACATGAGTAGTGGCGAAATACCTCGATAGCATCGTTAATGTGGTCTGTAGGATCTGTAGTGGTCGCCATTAGCGTGGCGCTGATTGGCTAATCGCTAGACCCGCCCCCACCCCCCGCGTTCATTGGTCCGTCCATCGTTTGGACGAGATAAATCGCAAATTCATTGCAGTATGCCAGACCAGAGATGCAAGCCTACTCAGTTCAGTGGGCAGGGTCTATGGTCTGGAACCAGGCTAGCGGTTGCTCCGAGTTTCCGAGTTGGAAATCCGATCTCAGGGTTCATTCGAGTTTAAACTTCTGACTGGGAACTGGGAATTTCCGACCTCGCGCCATTAGATACAACAATACAGTTAAACATAGAGAAAAAGAGTTTGAATGTAGCACAAAATTCATGCATAATTAAATATCTTTCTGTTATCGTGGACACGTGAGGACCATTATTGACGAGAATCTCGGCAAATCGCCCAAGCCTATCTTGTGACCCTTCCGATTTACTGTGGGACCCCTTCTGTGGGGTCCCTACCTCCAGGTTGGGAACCACAACTGTCGACTTTATAGTGTACTTCCAACTTTGTGGCAACAGTTTTTGTCCTTTTCCTGTTTCAACATGATACTTTTGCTGTGCACAAAACCAGCTACACAAAGAAATGCTTTCCAGAGTTTGGTGTTGAAGAACTTGACTGGCCTGCACAGAGATCTGAACTGAACTCCATTGAACACCTTTGAGATGAACTGAAACAGCAACTGTGTGCCAGATCTGATCACCCAACATCAGAGTTCGACCCCAGTGATGCTTCACTCGTGGCTGAATGGAAGCAAATCCCTGCTGCCAGCTACCACATGTGGAAAGACTGGAAACATGCTGTCAGCCATAGACAGTTAAGATCCTCATAGTCCACTATAAGAAAGAGGGAACCTCCACTTAATCCCCCAGGACACAATAACTGAATTACATTCAGTCACAGTGCAGCACACCACTGTGTTCTCTCTTCATTCACTGAACCTTCCCACTGGTCATAACATACTGTAACTGAAAGTCTCTCACTGTGTTCCGTGTCTCTTTGTTTTTCCTCCATAACACCTTGACATATAAACTTGACTGGCAATATTTTTAACTTGCCTGTCAACCCCTCCATCCATCCAACCACCCACCCCTCCCCCTCTCTCCCTCCATTGACGCCTGCGGTCCCTGGGGCCACGCTGTGCTTGCTGAAGCGCTGTGTTGTGAGCGAGTGCACTGCCCGCCATCAATATGGGTGAGTTACAGAGGTCGCCGGTTCAAACGCAGTTCACCGCTTCACGCCAACACTAGCTGTGCCTCTACCCATGCAGACAGTGTGCTGGAGAGTCAGAGTGTGCGATGAGTGTATGTGTGTGTCATCGTACTGTATGTATTTGTTGGCTTGCGTGTTTACTCACTCAGCCATAGGACTGAGGGATTCGATCACTGGCCTGGGCCTTCTGCCAGCCGACATAATGAACATGTTGTCAGTGGGACATGTGGGACAACCAGCACTGATTCCAATGAAAACAGCAGGTGGTGAATCTGTGTGTGGGATCAGCTGTATCACTGTGTGCAGCTCAGTCACTGAAAGGAAAATGTCACGCAACAATCAATACTGTGGTAGTAGTCATCTTGCTTGATCTTTCACTGAGTATCTCTTTGCACATCCATATGACACATCGTGCGCTCCAAGACTACATCGTCTAACCTGGCTAAATCTGAAAATGACATTTACGCATGGGCGGATTGTGAGACGATGCGTCCCTGGGCATGGGTATGCAAAAGGCCCCACCACCTGTAATACATAGGAGCAAAACACACACTTTGTGGTGGTTTTTCCTCCTTTTTTGAAGCTTTGTGTCTCTGTGAGGTCATTTTGTGTCTCTTTGAGGTCATTTTGTGACTCTTTGAGGTCATTTTGTGTTTTTGAGATTATTTTGTGTCTCTTTGAGGTCATTTTGTGACTCTTTGAGGTCATTTTTTTAAAACTCTGAGGTCATTTTGTGTCTCTGTGAGGTCATTTTGTGACTCTTTGAGGTCATTTTTTGACTCTGAGGTCATTTTGTGTCTCTTTGAGGTCATTTTTGTGATTCTTTTAGGTCATTTTGTGACTCTTAGAGGTCATTTTGTGACTTTGAGATTATTTTCTGTCTCTTTGAGGTCATTTTGTGACTCTGAGGTCATTTTGTGTCTCTTTGAGGTCATTTTGTGAGTCTTAGAGGTCATTTTGTGAGTCTTAGAGGTCATTTTGTGTCTTTGAGATTATTTTCTGTCTCTTTGAGGTCATTTTGTGTCTCTTAGAGGTCATTTTGTGACTCTGAGGTTATTTTGTGACTCTTTGAGGTCATTTTGTGTCTTTGAGATTATTTTCTGTGTCTTTGAGGTCATTTTGTGACTCTTTGAGGCCATTTTGTGTCTTTGAGATTATTTTCTGTCTGTTTGAGATCATTTTGTGACTCTTTGAGGGCATTTTGTGTCTTTGAGATTATTTTCTGCCTGTTTGAGATCATTTTGTGACTCTTTGAGGTCATTTTTTGACTCTGAGGTCATTTTGTGTCTCTTTAAGGTCATTTTGTGACTCTTTGAGATTATTTTCTGTGTCTTTGAAGTCATTTTGTGATTCTTTGAGGTCATTTTGTGACTCTGAGGTCATTTTGTGTCTCTTTGAGATTATTTTCTGTCTCTTTGAGGTCATTTTGTGTCTTTTTGAGGTCATTTTGTGACTCTTTGAGGTCATTTCGTGTCTTTGAGATTATTTTCTGTCTCTTTGAGATCATTTTGTGACTCTGAGGTCATTTTGTGTCTCTATGAGGTCATTTTGTGACTCTTTGAGGTCATTTTGTGTCTGAGATTATTTTCTGTCTCTTTGAGGTCATTTTGTGACTCTGAGGTCATTTTCTGTCTCTTTGAGGTCATTTTGTGACTTTGAGGTCATTTTGTGAGTCTTTGAGGTCATTTTGTGTCTCTTTGAGATTATATTCTGTCTCATTGAGGTCATTTTGTGTCTCTTTGAGATTATTGTCTGTCTCTTTGAGGTCATTTTTTGACTCTGAAGTCATTTTGTGACTCTTTGAGGTCATTTTGTGTCATTGAGATTATTTTCTGTGTCTTTGAGGTCATTTTGTGACTCTATGAGGTCATTTTGTGTCTTTGAGATTATTTTGTGTCTCTTTGAGGTCATTGTGTGACTCTGAGGTAATTTTGTGTCTCTTTGAGGTCACTTTGTGACTCTTTGAGGTCATTTTGTGACTCTGAGGTCATTTTGTGTCTATTTGAGGTCATTTTGTGAGTCTTTGAGATCATTTTGTGACTCTTAGAGGTCATTTTGTGAGTCTTTGAGGTCATTTTGTGTCTTTGAGATTATTTTCTGTCTCTTTGAGGTCATTTTGTGTCTCTTTGAGGTCATTTTGTGACTCTTAGAGGCCATTTGTGTCTTTGAGATCATTTTGTGACTCTGAGGTCATTTTGTGTCTCTTTGAGGTCATTTTGTGAGTCTTTGAGGTCATTTTGTGTCTCTTTGAGGTCATTTTGTGACTGAGGTCATTTTGTGTCTCTTTGAGGTCATTTTGTGACTCTGAGGTCATTTCGTGACTCTTTGAGGTCATTTTGTGTCTTTGAGATTATTTTCTGTGTCTTTGAGGTCATTTTGTGACTCTTTGAGGCCATTTTGTGTCTTTGAGATTATTTTCTGTCTGTTTGAGATCATTTTGTGACTCTCTGAGGTCATTTTGTGTCTTTGAGATTATTTTCTGCCTGTTTGAGATCATTTTGTGACTCTTTGAGGTCATTTTTTGACTCTGAGGTCATTTTTTGACTCTGAGGTCATTTTGTGTCTTTTTGAGGTCATTTTTTGACTCTTGGAGATTATTTTCTGTCTCTTTGAAGTCATTTTGTGATTCTTTGAGGTCATTTTGTGACTCTGTGAGGTCATTTTGTGTCTTTGAGATTATTTTCTGCCTGTTTGAGATCATTTTGTGACTCTTTGAGGTCATTTTGTGTCTCTTCGAGGTCATTTTGTGACTCTTTGAGATTATTTTCTGTCTCTTTGAGGTCATTTTGTGTCTCTGAGATTATTGTCTGTCTCTTTGATGTCATTTTGTGACTCTTTGAGGTCATTTTGTGACTCTTTGAGGTCATTTTGTGTCTCTTTGAGATTATTTTCTGTCTCTTTGAGGTCATTTTGTGTCTCTGAGATTATTTTCTGTCTCTTTGAGGTCATTTTGTGTCTCTTTGAGATTATTTTCTGTCTCTTTGAGGTCATTTTGTGTCTCTGAGATTATTTTCTGTCTCTTTGAGGTCATTTTGTGTCTTTGAGATTATTTTCTGTGTCTTTGAGGTCATTTTGTGACTCTATGAGGTCATTTTGTGTCTTTGAGATTATTTTGTGTCTCTTTGAGGTCATTTTGTGTCTCTTTGAGATTATTTTCTGTCTCTTTGAGGTCATTTTGTGTCTCTGAGATTATTTTCTGTCTCTTTGAGGTCATTTTGTGTCTTTGAGATTATTTTCTGTGTCTTTGAGGTCATTTTGTGACTCTATGAGGTCATTTTGTGTCTTTGAGATTATTTTGTGTCTCTTTGAGGTCATTTTGTGACTCTTTGAGGTCATTTTGTGTCTTTGAGATTATTTTCTGTCTCTTTGAGGTCATTTTGTGTCTTTGAGATTATTTTCTGTGTCTTTGAGGTCATTTTGTGACTCTATGAGGTCATTTTGTGTCTTTGAGATTATTTTGTGTCTCTTTGAGGTCATTTTGTGACTCTTTGAGGTCATTTTGTGTCTTCGAGATTATTTTCTGTCTGTTTGAGATCATTTTGTGACTCTTTGAGGTCATTTTTGACTCTGAGGTCATTTTATGTCTCTTTGAGGTCATTTTGTGACTCTTTGAGATTATTTCTGTCTCTTTGAGGTCATTTTGTGTCTCTTTGAGGTCATTTTTTGACTCTGAGGTCATTTTGTGTCTCTTTAAGGTCATTTTGTGACTCTTTGAGATTATTTTCTGTGTCTTTGAAGTCATTTTGTGATTCTTTGAGGTCATTTTGTGACTCTGAGGTCATTTTGTGTCTCTTTGAGATTATTTTCTGTCTCTTTGAGGTCATTTTGTGTCTTTTTGAGGTCATTTTGTGACTCTTTGAGGTCATTTCGTGTCTTTGAGATTATTTTGTGTCTCTTTGAGGTCATTTTGTGACTCTTTGAGGTCATTTTGTGTCTTTGAGATTATTTTCTATCTGTTTGAGATCATTCTGTGTCTCTACAGTCATTCTGTGTCGCTTTGAGGTCATTTTGTGAGTCTTTGAGGTCATTTTGTGAGTCTTTGAGGTTATTTTGTGTCTCTGAGGTTATTTTGTGACTCTGTGAGGTCATTTTGTGAGTCTTTGAGATCATTTTGTGACTCTGAGGTTATTTTGTGCCTCTCTGAGGTCATTTTGTGTCTCTTTGAGACCATTTTGTGACTCTTTGAGGTCATTTTGTGAGTCTTTGAGGTTATTTTGTGTCTCTTTGAGATCATTTTGTGACTCTGAGGTTATTTTGTGTCTCTTTGAGATCATTTTGTGTCTCTTTGAGATCATTTTGTGACTCTGAGGTCATTTTGTGAGTCTTTGAGGTCATTTTGTGACTCTGAGGTCATTTTGTGTCTCTTTGCAGTTCTTTCACATGTCTTTGTGGTCTTTTTGTGTCTCCTTGTGGTCATTTTGAGTCCCTTCCTGGTTGGTATGTGTTAATGTGAGGGACATTTTGCAGTTGAGGGCCAGGGGACAGGGCTCGTACTTTGGGCCCCTGGGCCTTTGCTGGTAGGCCCATCCAGTAATACATCCATACATTTACAGAAGTCATTTCCATAGATTATCCATCCACAATAAAATGATAACAGTAAAAAAGGTTAATCTCTTATTTTTTTGTCCTAATTTGCTCGACAAATAACAAAATTGTGCATCACAGCCAGCATCTGGTAAAGAGTGGGACGTACAGTCTGCAGAGCCTCAGCTGGTTTAACCTGTGTTCTGTTCCTTCCTGCTCTCTGTTTTGATCTACACTGTGTTTTAATACAGACAAACTCACAATTAAGTTGTTCTCATTTACATATTTTCTTGTTTCTGTCGGTAGACAACTGAACCAGTATACACCGATAATTTAAACACAACTCATAGGCTCATGTCAACCAGGCCAATGATAACTCCTGTCAGTCAGTTAGACGTCAGTCAAATCACCATTTTATGATCATAATGTTTAGTGGTCAACTGATGCAGGTTTTTCAATGGCCGGTGCTGATATTCAGAGAGCAGGGCAGCTGATGGCTGTTATAAATGCCAACATCATGTTGTTGTTGTTGTTGTTGTTTTCTGGTAAAATACAAATAGTCTAACAAATGAGACACAAAACTGCCAAACTTAAAGGTCCAGTGTGTAGGATTTAGGGGGATATTTTGGCATAGATTTAATGTAGTAAGTCTGTTTTCCGGAATGTATAATCACCTGAAAATTATGTTTTTGTTAGAATAACTTGTTTATATAGTGAGTGGGCCCTCATCTACAGAGATGGCCATGTTGCACCGCTGTGTTCCTACAGTAGCCCAGAGCGGACAAACCAGACACTGGCTCTAGGTTGGGACATTCATGTTTTTGTGTAGTTCCTGTAGTTAGCAAACCCTCTGCAGTGAGTGCTGTTGGAACGACACATATTTTTACAATTAAACTGCTTTATTCAGGGTTTTTACCAGTTCAAATCAACTGGTCTGTTTGTTTTGGAGAGGAGAAGACCTCTGTGGACAATTCAGCTCCTAATAAAAACCTCCTGAACAATGAACATTGACGGAATTCTAACCAGAAGAAATTTCAGCTGGTTGCAATCTGCAGATGCCACTAAATCCCCTAAATATAACACACTGTGTCTTTAATTGAACATTTAATTTGATACTGTTATTGTCTGCTTTCTATCTGTTTGGCAAATAAGACTACAACATTCAGAAGAGAAACACACTACTGGAACTTTATTTGATTAATGCACATTATTTCGACCTCAAATATCATGTTCATTTCTTCATATTTATATATTTATTTATTATTAAAAAAACAAATGTTTGAGATCAATAATTCCTCATCCGTCATGTTGGGTGGGGGGTCAGAAAGGCAGGGTGCCCCTTCGCCCCAAATATAATGGTCGAGACACTGAGATGCCCGCAGACATATTTTTTATCAGCCTCATGAGCACAGGCATCGACCAGTGCCAGTTATCTTAAAATGACAATCATCGGCCTGATTAATAGGCCGACCAGTTAACTGGGCTATTACTAATAATGTTACCTGACAAGATGATGCAAACACAGGTTAATGAAAACAGCTGTGGTTAAAATAAGTCATCACATGAGTAATTGGAAACAGAAAGTTGGCCTCTTAACTATTCTGCTACACAGCCCTCGACTGTGTTTTCCAAAAGCTCACTTTTCCTCACTCTGGGGACTTTTTTTTTTAAGTCCAGTATCAAAAATACCAAAGCACCCATTTTGAAATTTACAGCTGTCAGTTTAGTGTCTGAGAAGAGGTGAAGAAAACTTGGCTGTCAGAGTGGAGTCTATATTATTGCTAAGAAAGGATGGTTTTTTTGGTATCAGGACATCGTCTCAAAAATGAGAACACTTTTGGAATGACCAAGTATGGTTCAATATATATCTCTTTAATTTGAACATGCACAAATTCCCTCTTCTTTTTATGAAGTCTGTAGCAACAGTCCACTTTTACATGACCTCTGCCTTTTTCCATTTACAAGTGAATTCAGTGGACTTTGCTCCTGTGTGTGAGCACCCATAATGCAACAGGAAGGGCTTGTTCCTTCTTTTATTTACAATAAACGTCGAGACAAACATGTATATGTCTTGGCCAGAGTCTGCTGTGTTTGAAGTGAAGTAGGGCAAAGTTCTGTGGTTAATGTGGTTTATGTGGCCATCTAGTGGGCTGCTGAAACACTTCCCACATGGAAACTAAACATAGGATGGAAGATGTTTGTCTTTACCTGCTGATGACTTGCTGTGCGCTACATATGTAGAAATCAATATACAAATACAGTTTTCCAACAACTATATACAGTAATAAGTATCAAGTAAAATAGATTTGAGTTAGACTTAAAGTCAACACATGAACCGGAGGATCGTGTTATGAATAAGGCGTTGAGTTGAGTTGGGTCTGAGATCAAAGACGCAGAGGCGAAGCAGCAGAGGGAAACTTCCTCAATGACTGTCAGCATATTTAACTCCTACATGACTCTGGTTTTGTTTTTGTGATTAATCTGTTGGAAATGAACCCCACAGCTCCTGCATTAACACATTTGTAGTTGCTTTAAACTCTCGTCTTGTTCATTGTGGTTTCGTTTATGTGCTGCAGCTGTGATGTGATCCTTTCCCCTGAGGATAAATAAATCATCTATCCATCTTACAATCACTGACCTCTGAGTGATGCCACTACTTTCTGTCAGATTTACATAAATGTAGTCAGTGAGAAACCGCTCTTTTCAGTTTGCTATGTGTTGCTGATGTCAGAATGAGAAGAAGAAGCCCCTCATTTTCACTTTCTCTGCCTTGATTTTTTGGCACTTCTCTGTAGTTGAAACTCAATCCTATCACTGTCACTCTTATCCAGTACTGTCACACAGTGTTGGGGAGTAGTGAAGAACATGTGATTAAACTTGTAGTTAAACTACTTTTGCAGTAGCTTGCTGGTAGTTCAAGTACTTTCATATGTGTGTAGTAATTGAAGTAGTTGACTTACATTTTTGTTCCATTTTTTTGTGTAGTTGAAGGTCCAGTGTGTAAGATTCAGGGGGACTTAGTGGCAACTTATGGTGAGACTTCCTTCAGTGTTCATTCATCAGGAGGTTTTTACTGGGAGCCAAGTTATCTGCAGAGGTGTCTTCCACTCAGAACAAATGGATCTGGTGTTTTAAACCAGTAAAAACACTGAATAAAGCACTTTAATGTCACAAATTGGTACTTTTCTGATGCTGCTTGTTGAGGAGGGGCTTCTAACTGCGGTGGCTGAAAAAGCAGATGCCCTCATCTAGAGCCGGTGTTTGGTTTGTCCTTTCTAGGCCTCTGTAAAAACATAGTGCAGCATCAGTGTTGCCGTCTCCATGAGCGAGGACCTGCTCCCTACGTAGCTATAAGTGACTCATTGCAAGGTAAGAAAAACACTGCGGTTTTATATTTTCAGGTATTCTTACACTATATAAAACATACTTATTATTTTATATTCCAATTATGCCAATATATCCCACTAAATCCAACACACTGGACCTTTAACTACTGACACTACAAACAAATTTGTGCCATAAATACGGAGGAATTTTTTGATTTTTATTTTCCAATTGCTTCTCTACTGTAATTAAACCCCTTTGACCGCAGTTCCTCATAAGTGCCGATTATTCCTGTGTTATGACAAATGTTCAGAGAGGTTGTTGCATGCTATTTTGAAGCTACCTGGCTAACTGAGTAATCCTGCTTGTTGCATTCCCCCCTCATTTAGAAACACTGCGTACACACAAAACAAGGCCTGAAAGAGGCTTACGCCACTTCCCACGCAAAAGTTATTAACTGTAAAAAAGGACTTACGAACATTTTGGAGACAGAAAATTGAGGGAGGTGGAAGCCTGATTGTAGAAATTGTCAAATATTTTTTGGCACCTGCCATTTTTGGCTTTTGTCTGTACGTACATTTTTAGTATGGATCCTACGCATTGTTTTAAAAATGAGACCCGTGGATTCTAGTTTCTTGAGGGCGTGTGTCTGACTGATGGAGGTCATATACAAAACCAAAGCTGACATTTCTTGCACTGAAAAGTGGAGTGTATAATTTTACTTTTTTGGTTTATGTACGACCTGTGAACATGTTGAACATGTTGGCACTTCTGCGATAAACTCAATTAAATAAAATTTTTGCTGGTATGTGACTTTTATTTTATTATATTTGGTTTAATTTTATATCACATGTGCATTGTCATGATATTCTTTGAACAAAGTAGTTTGAACTAGATTTAGTTCACCAAACTAAATTATTCCCTCGGGTTGCTTTGCTGTAGCTCAACTTCTTCCATTGTGAAACATTTGGTAGCTTGCATAGCTTTCACAATATCTCCTTGTCACATTCAAACACGATCCATATCTCAGCTGTAAAATGTCTGCTGCTCTACAACAACACTAGCTGGCGAAACGTTGTTAGTCAACATGACACATCACGGTTTAAAAGAAAAATTACAAAGTCAAGAGCCGTGTCAATAATCCTGCGGTAACTTGCTGTTCGTATCAACAGTGTGTGTAAACACTGATGGACCATAACACAGAAAAAGATGTTAACCTCATGTGTGTTTTTGTTCCACGTACAAACACAGTGTGACATTTTTTCAATCATGACCTGAGTCACACCTGTAAACCAACAAAAACAACAAAAGGCAGCATATTGCAAAAACTGTTGAATGTGTTGATGGTTTTATGCTGTTATTGCACATGAGGCAAACAGTATGTTAAAGCATCGTTTCTTTTCCATGGAAATTATGTTGATAACATGAGTCATTTTAATGTGAAATTGAATATGCACATTTTCTACAACTTTAAAATAAGTACAAATATTCACAGCGTATCAAACAGTAACCTTATTGTTGCCAAAAGCTGCAGTTTAGAAGTGATGTGGTGAGGATTATTGGAAATACAGATATGACAAAAAAATGGTGACTTCTAAGAACTGTGTACTTTGCTTCTGTGTGTGTGTGATGCTTGCATGTTGGTGTGTATTTACAGTATCGTAGCAGAGTGTGTGTGTGTGTGTGTGTGTCGGCACAGAGAAGTTGTTGTTTTTGATCAGCGCTGCTTTTCATGACTTATTGACAGACTTCGTGTGGTTTTTCTCTGTTAGTTCTCGCTGCGTAGCTTCTGCTGCCTGCGTAGCTGCTCATGTGTTCTACCAGGGTTTGTGGTTTTGTGGCCCCGGATGGGTGGGTGCATTTTTCTTTTTCCTGATGTAGGCTATGCATTGAGGTTAGCGGCACACAGAGCTAAAGATGTAGGAAACTTACTTGGCAGCTGAGGGAGGGAGGCCATGATTTGAGGTAAACAAAATGAGCTTGACTTCACACAGAGTGGGCTGGGGGATATTCTTGTTTGTTTGTTTGTTTGTTTGGTCTGCTCTTTGATTACTTTATGTGTGCACCAGTTTTAAAAATGTTGACTGTGTTCATATTTACGACAGGAGCACTTCTGAAATGTGCAGATCAAACAAAAAAAACAGCGAGTCAGAAATTGTTTCTACACATTCATGATGACACAAGTCATTACTTATCGCCTTTTAATGGTCAATAAATACTTTATTTTTCTGCTCACTGAAGCACATTTGAATCAAGGCACAGATAAAGTTTCATTTATCAAATCCATCAAGTTTCGGTTATTAATTACAGAAAGTGGTGGGGCTGTTGATATAAATGTAGTGATTCATTAAAGTGAAACCAGGTTAGGCAGGTCATGAGATGGTACCTTTCATTTTAAAGCTGTAATCTGTCTGTTTTTGTTATATCAATGTGTGTATGGAGATGTGAGGGAAACAGCAAAATAATCTTTTATTCAATAAATACACAACAACATCAAACATATGAAGCAAACAGAGAATCATCTGCTGTGCTGTCATCTGGGTAATTTATGTGTTTAATGAGGAAGCTACAAAGACAAACTAAAGTTTAAACATCAACCACATCACTTATCTTCAATGTGAGCTGAGAATCTGGCAAATCTGGCAATAAGTTCTTTCAGATCTGAGACATTAAAATTAGCTGTTCACAAAAGTTTTGATCTGTGAGCGGCACCTGAGCGGCATCGATGGGTGGTGTTTTCACAGCGACCTCGGCTCTCTCAGCAGCAGCAGCAGCAGCAGCAGCAGCATTGAGCCCAGCTGACGGAAACTAATAACATGATTACTGCTCCTCAGGACTCTGCAGCCACGACAACACACACACACACACGCACACGCACACACACACACACACTCAGGTCCATCACGCCTTTGTGTATGTGAGTGAGTGGGGGGGGGTGTGTGTGCACCAAACCTAATCTAAATGCCAACCTCTCTCTATCATCTGTCAAGTGGTGAGTGATGTTTGTTAATAACATAATATCAACATGTCGTTCTGAAGCTGAAGTGTGTGAATACATTTCAGGCCTCGATTTCACTTTAGGTGATTTTACATGCAAAAAAAAGGCATTAAAAATAGAGCTTGCATTCTGGACCAAGTGAGTGAGATATGCGAGTCCCTTCTGGCCGGAGTTTGTGGTGGTATTGGGTGAATCAGTTGTTCCCAAACCCTTTCCTGGACCCCTTTTATGTCAATGAATAAACTGAGGAGCTCTCATTAAGTGACATATTGTATGGATATTACATATTATATTATATGTATTCTCCCTCTGTTCCTGACTCTTGGCCATTTTACTTTTAGCTCCTTGGTTGTTTAACTGCATACTTTCCTAATGCAAGACAGCGCTGTTTAGGGACTGTTCTTTACCTATCAGAGGATGGGAGGTGCCTAGCATGTGACTTTTTAATTTATTTTTTGTATATTTTCACCGTTCTCCAAGCTACAGATATTTTTCCTTGAGCCTCCCTCAGTGACTGACAGTAAATGCACGGCCTTCCCTCGACCAAAAATTAGTTGGTAGATTTTAAAAACGTACTCTTTGAACTTTTGAAAATTAAAAGTTGGAGACAAAATTCTGGAATTGAAAAAAAGCCTTGGTTTTTGCACTCATGTCGATCACGCTGGTTAGTTTGAGTGAAAGATTTATTTTTGTCCAAATTGTGAAAAAAAAAGTGATTTTGATGAAATATGAAACTATTTCAAGTTCAGATTTGGTTGTTTTTTTCTGTTGGAAGGGCTTGTCCCCCATGCTGTGTTCAGGGACCATCGGAAAATTTCAAAATCTAACATTAATTTCTGTTTTTAAAGTTTCTGGCTGTGACAAACAGCGTGATTTTGGTGATTTTTTTTTAAAAAAAGCGCCTGTTTTCTTTACAAATCTTTGGTAAAATAAATACAAAGTACACCCATTTAAAGTTGTATGCCCCTCCCCAAAGCCAAAGTAAAAGTCCCTCCTCAGTGCTTAAAAATTATTTGACATGCTTCTTCCTTTTTTGCACCACCCCCTCCCCCTCATAAGTAATGAACAGTCCCTTAGCACAGACTGAAAGCTGAAGTTTATATCACGAACAATAATCCAAACTCCAAAAACATCACTTTAACGCAATTTTCTTCACAGAAATGAATGAAACGCTGAGATATAAGCCTTCTGTATGTATTTTTGAAAAGTTTTCTTGCACCCCTTAAACTTTAGAAGGCCTCACGACCCTCAGTGAAGTTTTGGCGACCCCCAGGTTGGAAACCAGTTGGATAGATGACCCTATAATGTTGTTTTATTCCAGCAAACCTCATTGACTGCTGTCCATTTTCTCTCAAGTCCCCCCCCCGGCATATTTTTCATTACTCTTATGAACACACTTTATCACTCTCATAAGTTCTTACATTTTGAAAAAATTGGAATAGCAGTGTGTCAAAGAATTTGAAGCTCTCAATATTATTATTTTTAAACTAGTATGTTAAAATATGCAATATTCAAATAACACTGTGTAAACATATAAAGGGCAGTGTTAGGTAAAGTTGTGGAATAAAGTCATCTTAAAATGTCACCTTTGCGCCCAAGCAGCTGAACCAAATGCTCCTTTCTTCTGCAGCAAGTCCAAGGATGCAGCACACAGACTGAACATATTTTAATTTATGCTTCTAAGCAATATTTATGCTTCTCAACATGTTTTAGACACATGTAAATTGAAGAAAACTCCTCTGGTAACTGCAGCATTTTGCCAAATGTTTTTTAAATTCTCTCCACACAAACTGTAACACCTGAAGCAGCATCTAGCTTCATGCACGTCCATCACAAGCTCTAACGTTCACAACAATAAAGAAAGAGGATGTGAGATGCAGCCAAGAGGAAGTGACATCATCACTTGAGCATAAAGAGGCCACTCGGCACGTGACTTCAGTGCATGTTCCAGTTTATTTATTAGAATATTTACAGACAGAGAGAGAGAGAGAAAAAGTGACTCTTTATATACCTCTGTTTGCTGCTCTCTTTTCTTTATCACACTCATAAAAGTCCTTGAATGCCAGTGGTGTTGTTCCACCACACAAAAGCTCGTAGAGTCGACATTACTTCTCATTAGTGTTGTGGAGAGTTCATTAGTGCTGAGGTCTTCATGTGCGCTTAGTGTTACCCAGGAGAACAACCTGACTCACGTAGGAGAGCTATACAGGAATGAAGAGGTTGTTTTTAACCGTTACTCTTTGTTGGACCTAGCTGTTTTCCTCCTGAGTAAATCTGAGGAAAATTTGAGTGAAATTTCATGATAAAGAAATTGTAATCTAACGCTGACAGATCTGGATTTGTCTCTCTGTTCATCTCCTGAGTTAACCAAGGAGACAGGTTGCTGTTAGGACACAACAATGAGGAAAAACAGATGAGGAAGAAAAGAAAAATCTCAAACCTGAACTAGCAATTCTAATATTAAGGTGACTGACCTCAGCACAGCGTCTGTATGTGTGAATGTGTTGAGCGTAAACATCGGTGCACGTCACATCTTGAGCTCGAACGGGGGGTGATCGCTCTGCGTCACTGCTGCTGGCCAACAGGTTGTGGTTTGTGAGCATCCAAGCACCACTAACCACAATGCACCACCTCCCCACACACTGACATGAACGTGAAGCACTAACTGTGTCCTCTGCTTCTCAAAATACAGGAAATAATTTGTTGTCTTTGGTTGTGAGTCGACGCAAATCCTCTCTTTGAGGGGTGGGGGAGTACATATTGTTTGTGAAATCTTTAACCACTGCACTTAAACATTTCCTCCATGGAAAAAAAAGCAGCAGCGTGACTTCAAATTCATACCAAATTACATTGTTAGAACGTAAAGTTTCCAAATACACTTTAAGTATTTGTGGTTTGTGATGCATCATTACATCATCGTCAGTGAAGACACAGTTTGATCGTTGTGCTTCTTTCTGTCTTCTCTCAGTGATAAATCAGACTAGAAAAATATGCATCACACACTTTCTTTATAAGGACTGAAACCTTCAGAAAAACATTTTTGATTTTTCCTCCAACCTAGTGCACTTCTAGTCCAGATCATTTAATGTCACATGTAACAAAGCCTGAAAGTGCACACTATTACACATCCCACAGCTTAAAATAAACCGATGTTTATCTGCAGGCTGCGACTGCCATTGGATATTAGTTGACTAGAGGACATACCACTACATAGTGAGTTAAAGAGGAAAGGTGTAGGGTAGTACTTGTATATAACTCGCATATAATTCATACGTAGTGTGGTGGTGGCTAGGATTATATACTGATTTACAGACACTCCAATTTGAAGTTGTTGAGTAATAGAGTACACGTTGCATTAGCCTTACACACTTGCAAAATAACCTGTCTGTACACAACTTTAAATATTTTTTCTTTTTACATAGAGTGATATAGGAACATACATACAGTATAGAGTAATTGGGAGTCATTAAAGCCCTCTTCGGTTTAATGGTCAAGTATCTTCGTACTGCCTTGAAGTTTTTATTGTACACCTCAGGATGAAGCTCTTTAAAGGATCATTCCAGTTTATTTCAGCTTGGTTCTATTGGTTACAATAATGACAGAGTTAATTGCTCAAATCTCTGAGTCTGACGGGGCAAAAACACAAACAGTCAGATGATCAGGCAGATTATAAATGAGCAAATTGTTTATCCAGATCAAAACCCCCATGAGGGGTCATGAAGACAGTTAATGGGGCAGGAAATTAGAAAAATTCTGCTTCATATAATTGTGTTTGTTTTTCTTGTGAAATTCTGAGCCGTTTTCAGGGTTTCCCCCAGGACGTGGTTAGTGGAGGTGGTAGGTGCATTTCCCATTTGTGAAAACTCAAAGGTTTTTTTTTGTCACCCCAACATTGCAACACGCTTTTCTTATAATTGCTGCAAAGTGAAAGTAGGACGGGATCAATCGATGTCACCCGCTGAGCTGGATCAAACAAAACCTGATGCAGCTCATCTTGTGATCAATTCATGATACTGGGCTCACTCCGTAATGTGCAGCCTCCGCTTATTTTATATTTCATAATAATGCAATCATTTCTTCTGATGTTAGTGGAGACACACTTTATTTTAGGCGCCTCTACTGTAACACACTGTAACTCACTTTTTAGGGCTTCTAAAATGATTTAAAGGGTAGCTTTAGTATTTTTCAAACTGGACTCTTTTTTTTCTCATAATTTTGAATATAATTGACTCATCAGAACACCAGTTTTTGAAATTGGTCTAGTATTGAGCAGGACTTCGGCAGATGGCAGCAACAAAACAGGTTGCAATGTAAAAACGTAGGGGCATTTGGCACCGTCAGGTTACGTCCACTAAAAGTGCTTGTTTTTCTTACCGATATGTTCAGATTATTACTTTATGTGTCTGATATTATATTTAAAATATCCCTACAGATATTTTGTTTAACCAAAAATAGCCCTGAAATTGCTTCGGCCAAAGCCACCAGACTTCATTTAAATAACAGTAATTTTATCACTGTTAAACATATGTCATTCAAAGTTGACGGATACAAAATAAATCTTACAAAAAACATCTCAGCTTATCTTTCCCTTGTTCCAACAATCACCATCTTTGGTTTGGCTAGAATAAACTTCTTAATTTATCCAGGTACATGTAAAAATATGCTGACCCTATATATGCTAAACTTACAGCTTTTTTAAATGGAGTCTGGTGGATATGCTGATAGCAATTTTGGAACTGTCTTTGGTGAAACAAAAATGTTCTTGCTCTTGAATAAAAATGTCTATCTCTGTGGGGATCCTTTCCATAAGTTGTCAGACACTTAGAATAATAATTTGAGCCTGTCAGTGAGGAAATCAAGCACTGTTAGTGGAAGAAAATGGTGCATAAATGTCACGAGTGGTTACATTGCAGCCCGCTTTGCCGCTACAGGCTGCTGTCTCATTCACTCAATCACTCAACATGGGAAAACAGGGTCCAGGCTAAAAATATGGAGGTTACCCTTTAAATATGTAGCCTCTGTTTTTAAATACAGTAAGTGCTTCTGATGTTAGTGGAGGCGTGCTTTGTTTCTGGTAAGGCAAGGCGCCTTTACCGTAATACACCCTTGGCTTTCTTTAGGGTCTCTAAATGGACTAAAATGAAACGGGCAACAGGCCTCAACACCAGCATTTGAAATGGCAGAATTAAACACTTTAAGTCATTCCAGCTGCCATGATTGTTGGTTTGGCAAAATAAATCTGTACCTTTTTTTTTTTTTGCAGCATCTTGAGTGAACATTGAGCGGTGAATTCTTACCATTTACCAGCAGCAAGTCATCATGACAATGCAGAACTTTTAGAGAACAGAAAGTTAGAGAATCCAAAATGGCGGAAGCTGTTGGCCTTGTTGCAACATTCACTTTTATAAAACTTTGTCTGTTGGAGTCAAACTGCCCTTACGAAAGAGACGTGGTTAGCAGGCTACGCGACAGGAGCTGACGGTGCAAATAACTCTTCTAAATAAACTTCGACAAAGCTAAGCTAATGAGCTAACAAGCTCTTGCTAACAGCTTGGAGCCAATTATTTTCCGTTGATGAACAATGATGAACACTGTAGCATGTTAGGCGTTAGCTTGCCAAAAACAGCAATTAGCAACGGTAGTGCTTTTCCAGAGTCATCGACAAGGTGAGTAGAGTATTATTGTAACCAATAGAACCAGTGTTCAAACCCACTAAATGGTAATAAACCAGTTATCCTTTCATCTGATGTTCCTCGACCCCCATTTGAACATTCTTTTTCTTTAAAACTTCACAGAAAAGTTGTCGCCTGGAGCGAAGCCTCCAGAGCTAGTAGGGGTTCAGTGTGTTGCTAAACATCAGTGGGGTAGGACTTAAAACCAGTGTCCTACATCATTCTGCCGCCACAATCACTGCCCTGTGTGCTCTAATCTACCACATTTCACCTCTTCGGTAACTTCAAACCAGTTTAAATGCATGGGTGGGTGAGTAGGGACGTCCCCTACATTAGAAACTGCACATGGAACTGAAAGCCTCAGATAAGCTGACATCAGTGTAACTTTGTTGGTTTTTTAGTTTTCCTTTTTTTTTTTTCAAAAAGAAGTTCAAGTCCCCACAAGCAGATCTCGAGTAAAGATTCCACTCGTGTTAAAAATTAAACCCATGTATCAAAAGAAGAGTATTGTCATTGCTGAAACCCTGCAGAGATAACTTTGCTGATTGGAGATGAAGTTTTCTGGTATCAGATCTCCGAGATAGAAATACAGTACACTTAAAAAGTCTGCCACTTTTTCCCCAAGAGCAGGTCACAAGTCTTGATCTCATGCAGCCAGCTGTGTGTCTTCTTTTTTTTGTTGGGTGGTCTGGGCAGTCGTGACATCAAACTGTTTTGAAGGTCGGATCTTTAGGAAGACCGAGGAGAATCCCAGTTGATAACTTCAAAGTCTTTTTACAGAAAAGTATCCCATGCGGCGGGATTTTGACCTTCGACTCCTCTATGTACAACAGTGTGCAAGCACGTGGGAGAAACACCGACATGAGACATGTGGTGTGTTAACTTCTGCAAAAATATATCTTCATATTTTTTGCCTTACAATATAAATAGTAAATTATACATGGAAAATATATATGGGGACTGAAACTGGATACATCGTATAGGCTATGCCAACTTAAAGTGCTAAGATACTTAGATTTTTGAACAAGCTGCAAGCATAAAGGTAAATTCTGACTAAAACTTTCCCTCCACTCGTAGAGAAGACGCATCAACACCAGTGCCCCGCCCTGCAGGGCATCATCATGACTCTGTTTGGGTTTCAAATACACTTTCACATTCATATTCTCCAGCTTGATTTGTTCGGAGATGAAATGTGAGACTGGAATGTTTTAGACTTTCCCGACTGCCGTGGAAACCTTGTTTCAGAGAAGTGAAAGTGAACTGGCCTCAAAACCCTGATCGACAGACAGAATTCCTTCACAGTGTCGCCCTCGCCTCACTTAATCAAAAACTTAAAATCCCCACTAATCAACATGTATCTGTCAGATCATTTCAATAAGCCCGCTTACTGCACAGAACCCTCTGCAGAATAAACTGTAGTGTTTGTGTGTGAGAACATTTCCAAGCAGGTGTACAGTATTTAAAGCTAAGTGGTGAAAATAGACTGTCAAAGAAAAGTCGCCTCAGATCTCCCTGATCATTTACTGACAACACTGAAACTAACTTTTCAACATGCAGAGCCCTCTGAACCTGCCAGCGTGCCTCTCGTACCTCGTCTTTGGCTTACTTTGCTAAATCAAAGTGTACTAACTGCACTGAAGCGAAAAACAAGACGTGAAACTGTCTCTAACCGCACAACAAGACTCATAACAAAACAGCAGCGACCAGAGCCAGTAGTTATACAGGCAGCCGTCGTCAGGGCGATCAGTAAAGGACTCTGCATGTGGACCACAGAAGTCCAGCACCGACTCGTGTTAAAGTACCTCCCAAATATAACAGGCCCCTCTGCGCCCATTTTGCATCCCTACCTATAGATTATCGCACATGGCTAACTGCTGATCCCATGTTCTGACTTCCCATCCTGGCCAGGTCTGCCGATCCTCTTGCATAATCTATAAGAGGAGAGCGCAGATGTGTGCGGGCTGGTTGCCATGGCGATCAGATCTTGCTGTTCTCCAGGTGGGAGTCAATGTGCTTGATGAGGGCATCGTCAGGGTAACCGACGGGGAATATCAGCTGGCAGAGAGGGCAGCTCCGCATGTCGCTCTCCTCGGTCTCCATCCAGAGCTGCAGGGCAACACACACACACACACACGAACACACAGGTACACACACACGTATAATTAGACAACAGGATAAATCACAAGCGGTCTCCAACTTCGCTGGGTTGTATTAGTCATTCTGTGGGAGGCAGCAAAATTACATTACTACTCTGTGAGCGATCACTTCACAGGGTTCTGCTGTGAAATGGATGATTTGTAGTAAATCCAGGTGGAAACTCTCATCCAAGCACTGATTCATCGGGTAATCCAGTTCAGTTTAGAGACAAGGTGACTAATTAGAGGAAGATTTGAACATCTTGGGGAATTATTTGCTTTCTTTTGATGAACGAGAGAAAAAGGAATTACCCTCCAGGAATTACCCTCCAGAATGTCTCATATGTATGTTTTCTGATCCATCAGCAAGACGACAATTAGTGAATACCCTCCAAACCTATGGAGGGTATGGAGGGTTTCTAAAAAGAAACCATTGATATAAATTTAAAGGTAATTTCTAATTTGGTAAAGCCTAAAGTTAAAGTCTGACTACAACTCAAAACCAGCTTAATTAGACGGAGGTAAAGATTCTGGTTTGGGTTACAATAGCACTTCAGTAAAAAACTTTTTGTCATATTTGCAGAAACTGTCGTTACATCCACACAGTAGTGCATGAGACAACATATTTTAGTGCACTGTTTAGCACAAGGTGGCGACTCTGCAGTGGGCTACTTGTGATTATTTTGTACTTAAAGTAGAAGTCCGGTATTTTGCACTTTGAGCCCCATTTCTGGGTTGTTTATGATGAAATAGAGTGGCTAAGACCAAAATAGTGACGATTGCTCTTTTTCAGAGAATTTGGCTGTCCCCTAGCCTGGAAATCCAGACCCAAATCTAGAAAGATTTAGGGTCTGGCTATGAGTAATGCAAATGGCCCAACTCGAGGGGCGGCACCAAGCATGCATTTTTAAATATCACTGCTTGCAATTGGATAACACTATTACCAATCAGAACAATTCACGTGGTGGCGTATACGCTTAGCTACCAGCGGAGCTAACTGGTAGATTAGACTTTTGCCGTATCCAGTCAGCAAAACAGCAAAAACGTCCTTCTTGCAAAGGAAAGATTCGATTCCTCTTTTAGAGAAAAAGCCAAGTCTAACTCGTTCATTGTAGCGGCCAAAGCCGTTTCAAACAACTGGTGTTCATCCGTAGCCATCTTGCAGTGTTTACTGATTCCGGACTTCGTCGTTGCAGCGCTGTCGTCATCTGGTTAGCTCGCCTCTGGCCCGCCTGTGTCAGATACACTGATGTGATTGGTGCAGCTCGGTTTCATGGGCATAGGTAATGAGCATTATTACTGATTGCCAGAGTGACTCGCTGAGAAAATTCAAATTGTGCTCTCGCGAGAACCCTGGATTTCCAGGGTAGCTTTCCTCTGCCCTAAACGTTGGTTTTCAAAGCCATGAAACTCACCGAATGGTCAGTGGTGTTCGCTGATGTTCTGACATGAAAATCGTAGCAAACTGTGGTTTCCATCCGTGTTTTTGCTCGTCATCTTGATTGTGGAACTATTTTTTCAGCTGCCTCACACCCGTGTGTAAACTTCCGCTTGATCGTTCGTTTGACCCTGAAGCGTTACACACAGCCCACTTGATGACGATAATGCTCCTTTACGTGGGTGTAGCCAACCGGCAGGAAACCATTGCAATGTAATGGGACACAGAGAAGACGCAGAAGAAGAAGGTTGCCGTTGTGTTCAAAGGCATCATACTGTGAAGGTTGTTTACAAGCGAGTAATCCATTAAGCAGTTGTTTAAACTTATTACAAACTTTATCGTTCGTTCTTGTTCTTCCTCCAGGAGCGCACACAGCACTGTCGAGCCGACACTTTCGCTGAGCTACGGACAATGAGGCTTCTATAGAAAACCAATGGATTAGACAAAATGTCAAATAAATCATCACGGAAACCACAGTTTGCTACTTTTGCTGCTTTTATGTCAGAACATCAACGAACACCACTGACCACTCGGTGAGTTTCATGGCTTTGAAAACCAACTCTAGGGTGGTTTTAGGACAGATTCACACATGGCCATAGGCAGCAGTGTTAAGCCAGGCAAGACAAATTCTCTGAAAAGGAGCAATCGTCATTATATTGGTCTTAACCACTCTATTTCATCATAAACAACCCAGAAATGGGGCTCAAAGTGCAAAATACCAGACTTCTCCTTTAAACGTTGCAGTGTTGGCGGTGAAAGCAAAGAAATCGGTGCACTCACTATAAAGGTCTCTGTTTTCCTTTGAGACTTTTTCTGGTTTGGATTTGGAATCAAAAGCTAGCCTAGCGAGAGAGACTCCACCACTAACAAGCTATTTAGGGTCACCAAAATTTAGGAGAAGGCACCAGGCCATAAATGTATGACGCATGTTTTACGACTGGAAAATGTCAGAATCACTTTAGGCCTACAGAGATGAAAAATTAAAATTAAACTGATAACTGTTACACTGGAGAGGGGCTAAAGAGCCGCAGGTTGCCTACCCCTGAACGACAGCTTTAAGGTTAGGGAACCTTCATCAGTTTGATTTAAAGAAAGTCAAACATCCTATTGACCAATCGACCCACCTCGGCCTCATCCATCTGCAGATTTTGTGCCTTTACAACATTGTCAGACTACTTCCTCCTTTGCAACCAATGAACAAGCGTCACATTTCCAAATATCCACTAAAGGGCTTTGATGCTTGTTGTTACTGGCATTTGCTGAAAGACAGTTTTCCTTGTGATGATAGTCGTGCTCATAGCTTGACTGAAAGCAGTTAAGGCAACAAGCCTGGCCTACTAACATTGTTTAAATCGCATCGCACGCATCTTCTTTGTTTAATGGGATACTTTGCCGACTTTCAACCAGCTTTGTATCATAACTGTGTGTAAATGAACCATGGTAAACTGCCCTCCAACTTACCAGCACCCAGATCTCCCTGCTCATTTGCCAGTTGCTTGACTTACAGATTGTGCTTCCTCTTTTTTATACCTTTTCCTCTGTTTCCTCTGATCATATAGCACCAATTTCA
Source organism: Epinephelus lanceolatus (assembly GCF_041903045.1). Classification (NCBI taxonomy): domain Eukaryota; kingdom Metazoa; phylum Chordata; class Actinopteri; order Perciformes; family Serranidae; genus Epinephelus; species Epinephelus lanceolatus. The sequence continues at coordinate 33,934,139 of NC_135754.1, read as the reverse complement.
AAAGTATTTGTGTCTCTTTACTGCATAGACACCCTAGTTTTATGAAAATACCACCCTTCCTGCAGTGAAATACTTTAGTTGGTGTTTATCTGTTGACGGACAGATATCCTGTACTTCAGTGTGTCACCTCTGGCTTTAGCGTGGATTGTGAGAATTGGTTGGTAAGTACAGGTTTTGGTTTTGGTCTCCGTTCAGGCACGATGTTACCAAACCTTACTTGGAAGACACTGTATTTTTACCCAACTGTTGATTGCCAAGAAATCCTTCCAACACGCACCGACTCACTCTAAAACCACAAAAGCTGTTTTTTTGTTCATGTTCTGTGCAGGTTAAACAAACGTGATAGCATATCTTACTCGGACAGCTTTAGAGATGTTCGTCTCATATTTTCACTTTGGACAGTTATTTCCCTTTTCTGCTAAGATAGGTTAAACTCATCATGACTGTAGCTCTGTACTTGACACACAGATATTAGACTGATATCAGGCTTCTCACCATGAAAGCAAATAACTGTATTTCTGTTGCACAATTATTTTAAAGGAAGTAGAAAGAGACACAGTAAAGATAAAGGCCTTTAGACGATTGTGACATTCAGTGTGAAAACTATTTTCTGTGACCCAGCTCAACACTTCCACAATTGCGACAAAGTGACACTTTTAAACACATTTCACAAACAACTTCATTATTTCAAAATCTCTCAAACGTGTACTCTTTAGATGTAATCAAGTTTTACACTCTGCTTGGACTCACGTTGATTGAAGGCCAGGACTGAGCATGCTCTGCTGACATGTACCCCGGCTGTGGGTGGCAGGTGAGGGTGTTTGACCTCTGAGGGATGGGGAAGACTGAGCAGGACGCCGGACCTCTCATGACGCCACTTGGCACCGCAGAGGAGAGCACACCGAGCGTCCTCGGTGGGCTGATGGGATGCGGGCAGGTCCACTCCTCCTCATCCTCAGAGGACTGTGGGGGCTGGGGGGCCGGTGTGGAAGGAGGAGGGGGCTCAAAATGCAGGTGTGCCACCTCAGACAGTGGGAATGGCATCTCTCTGGAGTGGCGCATGGAGCTCTCCCCGTGGCCCCCGTCTCCTGCACCACCTTGATGTGGAGACGGGGAGCTTCTGTGCTGCAGTCCACCATGAGGAGAGCCCACATGTTGGGGCTGCTGTTTTGCGTAGCCCTCAATGTAGGGCCGGGGCTTAGGCAGGGTGGAGACAGGGTCCAGGGAGAAGCGGGGCGGGCACTGGTAAGCAGAGGGGTCGGCAACCTCGGAGTAACTGCGACGGCCCTGGAAGCTGGCCCTCAGGTGCTGGCTGGGTGGCCGGCAGGAGTAAGAGGCCGGTCCGTCGTTGACGTCAAGCAGGGGTGAGCGGCGGTGCATGTCCGGGGAGAGGCGCTGCAGCACCGGGGAGCGTCTCTGTTGGATTGGGGAGTGGTGCGGCGGAGGCGGGACCGGGGAATGGCGCTGTGAGATGGGCGAGTGGCGCTGAGATACTGGAGAGTGGCGCTGGTGGTGGATGGGAGAGTGACGCTGGACTGAAAGAAGACACACAAAAAATAAAAACACATTTGAAAACCTGTTACCACAGGCCAGGGGTTCTCAAACTTATGTGACTTAGGCCCTGCTTTTGCTAGCTAAAAAAATTATGGATCCAAATTATCATTCATTTATTCATTTTCCTTAACCACTTATCCTGTTGGGGGTCACGGGGGGGGTGGAGCCTATCCCAGCTGACATTGGGTGAAAGGCGGGGTACACCCTGGACAGGTCACCAGACTATCACAGGGCTGACACATAGAGATTCACACCTACAGACAATTTAGAGTCACCAGTTAACCTGCATGTCTTTAGATTGTGGGAGGAAGCTGGAGCACCTGGAGGAAACCCACGCTGACATGCAGACTCTGCACAGAAGGACTCCCCCACCCTGGGGTTTGAACTAGGAACCCTCTTGCTGTGTGGCGACAAGGCTAACCACCAAATCCAAATTTAATTAATTCAAATTCATACTCCCTGACCACTCGTTTCGGAGTTTTTACTGGTACATAACAATTTTGCTTCAAGAAATGATCTTTTTTTTGTCACTGCATCCTAAAGAATTTTAGCTTGCTAACAGAAACACATTCAATACACACACCTGATAATGTGTCATGATTGATGGAGTTATATATAAACATAGCTGGTCAAAATCCTGGGATTTTGAGATTACATTTTCATGGATGGAAGTCATGGAATCAGTAAAAATCATTCAAAGTTTTGGGAAAGTCATGAAAATTTGTTGTCACGTTTTGTTTACCATCATGTACTTTTCTTAATTCTCTCCCTGCGTTCTGTCTCTCAATTTATGTAAGCCAGCTAACTGAGTATGTTTGAAGAGTTTGAAAACGCCGGGCAAGTGGGGCAAGAAAATTTTGTTTTTTAATCATGGGTCCTTAAGAAGACAGAGAAAGGTTTTGAATTTTGTCGATGAAAATGTGGGGGAGCTGTGTGAGAATCACTGCTTTACACCAAAGCCACTCTCGTGCATACCTTTTGTGTATTTTTGGGCTGGTCATCGTGGTTTAGACTGAGGAAAATTTTAAAAGGCTCGTTTGAGATGAGTCAGGCCTGCACAGAATCGATTAACAGGGATTGCATGCTGGAAAGATTTGTGTCCGACTTGATCCTAACTTGCTCTGACGTCATGTTACTTGGGCTAAGGTAACCTTGTGAGATGTAGGCAGCTTCAGTTTGTAGACCCAGGTACTGCAGTTGCTCTCCACTGACTGCAAAACCCAGGGCATGATGGGAAACACCTGAATAAGTAATTTTAATATTTAACATTAAACTGTAGGCTTTAATGCTGAAAGCAGCGATGGAGTGCTGCTATGCAGTGACTATGGAAAGCTGTTCAGCTGGTCTGAGCTACAACGATTTGATTCTACGATGAAGTGCGGCCAGACTAAATGTTGGGGATAACTTAAAGCAGTGAATTGCTGCCAGTGATTACCCACAGCCGGTAAGTAAACATGGGCCTGCGACTCCTGTGATATGCTGCTGCTATGTTACAAAGAATTTCTTCCTGTGCCTGAAACACAACAAAGAGCCTCCCAGCTGTAGTAACATTCGATAAGGTGTCTACATACTTTTGGCCATGCTGTGCAATAGAAGGAGAGACATCGACAACAGTTTTGTACCAAAACAGCCAGTTATATCTGTCGCTATTCTAAGTGCAAGCAGCAGAAAATGTCACTTCTATTCTGCGTAAATATGATACTCACGTTCCTTTTTTCATAACAAATTAAAGCCTATTGCAGATGCTATACGAGGATGTCCAGTAAATAGAGATGCACATAATGTTCCGCTTTGTATTCATAAAAAGATTAAGATCTGTACAGTTGTACAGTTTCATGTAATTACAAGATACGTTGATGAGTCAGTCACCCCTGCACTCGCCACTTCAGCTTCACTTCCCATACCAAAGAGGAAACATCATTTATGGCCGGTTGGTTGAAGTGTTAAGAGGGAGGCGGTGTTTGTGCTCTGAGGCTCTCTGTGAGCCTCTGACTGAGGTGGAAACAGTCAAATGGGACTCTTCAGCTCACACTCACTCTTACACTATAACACCCCAGAGAATGTTTTTATGGCGCCACACAAATTCCCACCTCTGTGATTTTTTCAACGTCTCATGAAAAATATTTGTTTAGTTGTTAAAAATAGCCAAGAGGCAATCACATCACTCGCGCGACGCTGTAACTAATTAAGCAGAAGTGCCATTCAAGTCACATTTTCTACATTAATGTGACAAAACACGGCGTTGGGGAAAAGTCAAATGCAGTTTGGGGTTTTCTGTGTTCTCCCTGCTGTTAGCTGCGTTAAAACCTTCAGGTAGTCAGGTAATTTTCCAGTTTTTGCCACGTACACCTCAGTAAAGGCTTTGCATGTGGGTGCCTTTTGGTTTGTGGTGCGTAGTAGGTGCATGGTTGTGAGACATTAGCTATGTGTGTGATTGTGTGTGCAGCAAAGGAAAGGTGTTGCTGCTGTTTAACACTTGTAAGTTGTACTCTACAACATGCCTGCCAGTTTCTGTTTACTTTTAGGTGAGAAAAACCGAAGGAACAAATCACAACCAGAAGTTCTTTTATGTGTCATGGGGACAGTGCAGGCAAACGTGTCGATACCAACAGTAATGTGTTCATAGTATTTTATTTTAATGGTACTTAATTTGAAAAGAATCAGCTTCTAACAAAAAAGAAAATCAAATTCTATTTAGAAAGTTACAAAATATTATGTATTGATTTGGTTGTCAGCTCAACTTGTCCTCCAGCAAGTATCTCAGTGGTGGGATGAAACCAGTGCTTAAATACAAATCTGAAATACTCTCTCTTTACTTGAGTATTTAAATGTCATGCTACCTTATTGTACAATATTTACAATATTATTCCACTGCATTTATTATGCTTTTCTTAAAATAAAGATTTTACACACACAATATATGATGATCTTATAAAACATGTTACATTGTTCTAGATTTAACTACCCAACAGTATAATGGAGTTTAAATTTTACCAACTACTGCTCTACAACTGATTTAGACAGTCGTGACTGAATTAAATAATATAATAGTATAAAACTCACAGGTGTTTTTTTTCCGACATTGAGTACTTCTAATAATCTTGTATACTTTCTCTCAGGAAGTTGGGAAGGGAGCATGTTTGGGCCTAAAATACCAGGTTTGAGATGCACAATTCCAGCTGCAAGTATTGTCTCAGTAAAATACAACTGCTTTTTGTGCTGCCATCCCAGCAGGAAAAGTAGCAATGCCTTGGTAAAAAACAGCGACTTTTTGCGCCACTATTGCAGCAGGAAAAGCAGCGATGTCTCGGTAAAAAACAACCACTTTTCCTGCCACTTTTGCAAGAAGAAAAGCAGTGGTGTCTCAGTAAATATCCAACTTTTTGTGCTATTATTGCTGCAGGAGAAGCAACAATGTCTCGATACAAAACAGCCCCTTTTTGCATTAGTATTGCAGCTGGAAAAGCAGCGATGTCTCTGTAAAAACAAACCGCTTTTTGTGCCACTATCCCAGCAAGAAAAGCAGTGATCTCTCAGTTAAAAAAACTGCTATTCTTGCCACTATTTCAGCAGAAAAAGCATCGATGTCTTAGTAAAAAACAAACTGCTTTTCGTGCCATTATTGTGGCAGAAAAAAAAAAGTCTCCGTAAAAAGCAATGGCTTTTCTTGCCACTATTTCAGCAGGAAAAGCAGCGGTGTATCTGTAAAAAAAACAACCACTTTTTGTGCCTATCTGCTGCTGGAAACACAGCAATGACTCGCTAAATCACAGCCTGTTTTGTTGTTCGTTGGTCTCAAACTGTGGCCTGCAGTAAGACACACCTAGGTGTTGCCATCCACCATCCCCTCCACCTCTAGATGACAAAATTAGTTCATTCTTCTGGTGACTGCGCTGAGGACTGTCTTGTAATTAAGTATTTTTACAGTGTAGCATGTACTTTTACTCAAGTAATAATAATAATTCCTCCCCGGCTGAGGGACTGTTTGGTGACTCAGGATTTCCACATTTGTTAATGTGCAGTATTTTACATGCTTACCTGGACTCGCCTGCTCCTGTGACGCCTTCCTCAGGATCTCCGTCTGCTTGGAGCTCAGCGCTTGGAGGCGTCCCAGTTCCTCTGTTAACTCTGTGTAGGCCAGAGCCAAATTCACCCTGGAGGAAGGAAGGCAATTATGTCATTATCATAATCATTGTCATTACAGAATATTACAGTGTCAGTGGACTGTTAGTGTATTACAACTGCAATCTCTGTTTAATCACCAAAAATGTATACCGTGGATGGAAGTTAATTAAAGTTTCAATATTGTTAAGATGTCTGAAACGGCATCACAAATCCACGCTGATCTCTATCTCCTCTTTAAACTGAAGACGCTCTGCAGTGCTGACACAGCCTCACAAATCAGGCCGGCTAATTGAGAGGCTTATAGGCTTGTATTTTTAGATTGCATGTCACAGCGCATAATTTGAAGTGCATAAAATCACACCATTTCATGCAAGATGTGTCATGGCTCTCTCTCTCTCTCTCTCTCAGGGGCCTCGCTGACGGAGCAACTCTATTTCAAGAACCATAAACAAGCACGGGTGGCTTACATGCCTCTGTGTCTTTTAACCATGGCAACAAGCTGACTTTGAGTCAACTCATTAGCTGGAAACCGATCTGAGTCCCCACAATATGAATTACTGTCAAGCAAGCTTTACACAAGTAGATATAAGGACTCATCAGTGTATATCTTTAAGAATCTATCTGATGGCTCAGATGGGATATAAAGTGACATTTACTGAGTGTGGTTAGAAGCACAGAGTCTTAGATTTGTATGTTGGCTGAGGATTTTGTTCAGACAGAGAAAAGCAACTATAGTAGTTAGTCACTGCTGGTGCCAGCCGCCCTCAAATCTGATAACGCACGGCTTATCTCAAATGTCTAACCGAGTTTTTATAAACTCCCCAGTCTTGATCTGAAATTCACTCATTCCAGCACTGACAGCGGTAGATTAGCACCGTAACTGCAAGACTGGCAAAACGTGAAACCCTGAAATCTAACTTGAAATCTGTAAAGATAATCAGCTTATCCTGCCAGCGTGAGTCATTTTCTTGTATCCAGATCAGCAACTGAAAGGTTTGATTAGTTTCATAAATGCAATAACAAATGTGACGCTGTTAGAGAGCTGGGAACAACTTCAACAGGATATTAGATCTGCATCAACTTTCACTCGCATATTGAAATCCAAGCTAAAAAACATTTATGTTTTGCACCAAATCTGAAACGCTCATCATGAAGCATCTTGCTCTCCTATCCTGTATTTATGTCTCTGTTCATAGTGTTTTAATTTTCATTAATTTTATGCAGTTTTTTCTTTCTTTCAAAAGTCTTTAAACTCAGGTCCTACAGGGGGAATTCCCCCTCTTTTCAAAATCCTGTTTGTGACATCCACCCCTACTGTTTGGCCAACTGTCAGATTCTGGCTTTAAATGTGACGTCAGCTGCTGATTTTGCTCCGATATACCCCGAAAAATGGCCACAGAGGAGTAGCATATTTAGCAGATTTAGCATTTTCTCTGCAAGAATTTAGCATGATGACCAAGTAAATTATCTCCCAGGATTTTTTATTATTTTTATTTTTTTATAGTTACTATATTGCTAGTCTCTATATACAGACTCTACATTCAGTGAATGGCGTCACTGCAAACTCTGAATCCATCGCAATGGTTCAGCATATTTACTTGTATATAAACGGAGGTCGGAAACAGAAATTCGCCTCCTCCGCCCAAATCAAACTGGAATGCCAAAAAAATCGGGGGTCTGCCCCCAGAGGCTGTATCGCCGTCTGCCGGAAGTCAGAGGCCGAATACAGCCGATGGGTTCCGAGAATGCTGTATTGCCTACATTTGCATAGAAATGTCAAACCATAGTTACGCCCTTGCTCAAGTCCCAAGTCTTGATCTTTGATTTTGAAGTCGAGTCAATTTCGAGTAATAATGTATTAAATTTAAAAAATCATGAATGCTTTTAAAATTTGGACTTATTTGTTAAAATATGTTTTTTGGTAGTTGTTGCGTCTCCATCTGTAATTTTCAACCTGCATGTTTTGCATATTGTATTCATTTTTTTTTTTTTTTTTTTTTTACCACCACGTAGTTTTTGTATTGTAACCTTGGTTCTTCATGCAGGGCCGGCTTAAGGCATAGGCGAAACAGGCAGTTGCCTAGGGTGCCACATTGTCTGGTGGGTGCTGGGAAAAAAATGAAAATAAAATAAAAAAGAATAATAATAAAAATTCGCCAGTGGGCACCCATCCTATTTTTTTCTGGAGGTAACAAATGAACAAATACAGAAAAAAGAGAAAAAGCAAGCAAGCAAGAAAGAAAGAAATACACTTTGTACCCCCGTTCCTCAAAATTTTTCATCTGCCCTGCATGGTTCTTTGCTGTAAGGATTCTGTAGGATATTTTCAAACAAAATGGATCTTTAGAATTGAGTTTCGTCTGCTTGGGAAAGAATGATGTCATCACAGGTAATAAAGGACAATGAATCGATTCGGTGCACCCTTTTTAAATAAATTGCTTTCAGTCTTTGGGTTAGGCTCAAGTCCAAGTGATGTCACAAGTCATTGATGTTAGAGTCCAAGTGAAGTTGCAGGTCTTTTTGATTTTCTTTTTTTTTTAAGTCTAAAGTCATCAAATTTGTGACTCAAGTCTGTCTCGTGTCCACGTCATGTTTGTCCACACCTCTAGTATGTGCTATGCAAATAATTGCCTGACTGTATTCAAAAGTGAAACTAAAAAATAAAACACCTCACAGAGTCAAATGTTGAGTCAACTGTAACACCTGTCACTCATGCTAAACTGAGACAAACAGACAAAAGCACCTGAGGGCCAGGTCGTTGCCAGGCTAAGATCTGATAAAACACCTCTGAAAACCAATTTGAACCTTTCTGTTAATGAGAGTTTGACTCATAGCACATTTCTCCACAGTGATCGTGGCAGATAAACAATTACAAAAAAGCATATCCTAGGGTTTTCTTCTGCATAAATAGGAACAGATATGAGCCTCTGCTGCAGCACCAGCACCGAAAAAAAGAAAATATGTACCCTGCCTACACAGCAAATAAAACACGCTGTCAAATTAAAAGTATGTTCCCCGGCACACCCGCACACTAACTTAATTGAGTCTTCCCACTTGTGCGTGTAAGCCTGCTGCTTGGGTATGTATCAGAGGAACAACACATTTTTTGTACTAATAAAAGCAGGTTCATTTTAACCTCTGAGCTACAATCTTATTCTGCACCTCTTTACACTGAAAAACATGTTCGCTGTGTTGCGTCTTCACACTTTTTTTTATAAAGCCACGACACACCGCTGCGAGTTCAGCGCCCAAAAGTCATTTTAAATAAAGTAAAGGGCCCTATTTCAAGGAAGCCAGCGATTTATTTAAAGAAAAAAAAACAACAGAAAGTAAGTCATAACTTCCACGAGTTATCTGGCTTTTGTTAGTGGCCCACCTAGTTTTCCACCAACTCTTATGACTCAGACAGAGTGGGGTATCGAACCCCCTGTCATCCCCCACCTCAGAATAAACAACATCCTCCTTTGTGGTAAAAGTCGCCGAATTGATTCAGGTGCATCTGAAATCTCGTACAAACACAATACTTGTTGGAAAATAACAATCATTACTTACTGGCCTGGTGGGTGGAGCATGTAGGATAATACTGATGTCACCAAAGCGCCCGTAAAATATAATTCATCCACTTCCTTTCTTAACTACTCTCAGTTGACTCTGAGCTCCAGCTCTGCTTTGACTTCTGTCTTTACAAACGCAGGTATGAACTGAATTTCTCTACAGTTCTAAGCTCATGCACCTCTTCCTTTCACACTTTGGGTTAGAGTTATACACTACTGTCTCACCCTTTTATTTGTGTTATGACAATCTGTGTCAAAGGCCGGAGTCGGGTTGCAACACCTCTCACTCATGGTCCCGTGTAGTAAAGCAGATGTGTGAACACCTGCACACGAGTGCACAGACTTGACAGGGTTTCCCATCATTTAAGAAAGTCTTTGAAATCAGGTCTCGTGTTTGTTTTCTAAAAATACCTGTAGATGTTTGCCAGCATGCATCTGCTCTTTTGCATTTATTTCCTTTTTCATACATGTGTGTAACTGTGCGAACATACTGTAAAATGTACAGTGTGTAGGAGGGGTGTGATAATGCCGATGCAGCATTGATGAGACTTGCACCACTGAATCGATCGGATATAAGAGTGTATACTGTATGTGTGTGTGTGTGTGTGTGTGTGTGTGTGTGTGTGTGTGTAGGGGGATGAAGTCAAGAGCTGAGAGTGTGGGCCGGAATCTGACCTCTGATCTCATCAGACGTTTCAAAGAAGGAGTCGTCACTGCGGCTGCCTGCGAGATCTGAGCTCCTCTTTGTTGGCTAATACTCTGACTGATAATAAGTGTTCTCTTTCAAACCCACTGGAGCTCAGTCACTCTCATTAGAGACGTGGCCTCGGGGGAGGAACTAACACTTGAATACACCGCTGTCAGTGTGACGTGGCAACAACAAATATTCTCATAAACCTGGCACTGTGTGGTTGTTTTCGGGAACAAGTGAGATATCCATGGTGCTTAAAAGAAATGAACAAACAGATTTTTGGTCTTCGTTGCAAGTCTCTGGCCTCATGAAGGGGCAGGTGTTAAACTGTGGGGGCTTTTCACACTCATACGGAGAGGTGCCAAACAGTCCTCACAACAAGTGCACCAATCATTCAGTGTGTTCAGCTACCTGGTAACTTTGAAGGGAACTGATCATACTTTATTTTCTGTCATATATTTAAACTTACAGTGACTGATGTTCATATCAAATGTGGCCAGAGTTTCAAATAATCAGGTAAATGTGTAAAAGCAATCCCCGGGGTTCTGAATACTCTGTTTCCAGTGCTTTTTCTACTTTCAAGACAAGCTTTCTTTATATGGTCATCTGCTCCAGGCACGCTCCTGCAAGCATATACATCATGTAGCCTACATTGCTACATGTAGCTACATGCTAACATCAGGGAAACATGTAAACTTGGTTGCCAGTGTAGTTAATTTCTGGCAGATGCCATCATCACCCAGGTGTTCATAGCCAAAACTACTATGTACATCTGGGTGTATACTCCTGGTCGTCCTAACATAGAAATATGACGTTAACGTGCACAGGTCTATTAAGCTATTCAGCAGCTTAAATACTGAAAATAATAAGTCAACTACTAGTAAGTCTAAAAATAATTGGCCAATGTTGACTTGCACGTGACTCCCCAGTCTCTTGGGTAAAAGTCCTGGGCGACCCATTCATCTACCACATCCTGCTCTCTTCATGGACCGTGTCACTCTCGACAATATGTCATCTGACTTACTGGCAATACATCTGTGTGTCTTTTCTTGTAAATGTACCACTTATATCTCAAAGAATATCTAGAAAGGCCAGTACTAGCTCTATCCATGACCTCTTTGCCCTGATTCTTACCACTTCCAACCTCAATGCATCAATATGACGAGTACTAGCCAATCACAACTCGCAGTTGGATCCATAATAATGCACTGTAGGGATAGCTGATAGTAGCCAAGTAGCTGCAGTGTGACTATTCTCACTTGGGTGTACTCCGTAAATTTCTCCCCGATTTCAGATCATATCCCTGTTGGACCATTTCCTGTTGTGTTTAGAAGCTTTTATTGTTGATTTTTGATGGGAGAAAGTGCCGCTATATTCAGTCATTCCCTGGCTCCCAGTACACTGCTACATGTAGCTACATGCTAACATCAGGGAAACATGTAATACGAGTTGCTGATGTTAACTTCTCACGGATTTCGGATCATATCCCTTTCGGACCATTTCCTGTTGTGTTTAGAAGCTTTTATTGTCGATTTTTGATGGGAGAAAGTGCCGCTATACTCAGTCATTCCCTGGCTGCCAGTACACTGCTATAGGTAGCTTCATGCTAACATCAGGGAAACATGTAATGTGAGTTGCTGATGTTAACTTCTCATGGATTTCGGATCATATCCCTGTTGGACCATTTCCTGTTGTGTTTAGAAACTTTTCTCAATGATTTTGGATCATATTCCTGTGGGAACATGTCCATTTGTGAAGATTTACTGGTGATCTTTAACAAGAGGAAGTGCAGCTCTACTTTACAGTCATTTCCCAGCTGCCAGTACACTGCTACATGTAGCTATATGCTAATGTCAGGGAAACATGGAGTCTTGGTTACCTATGTTGTAACTCTTTTGCCGATTTCGGATTGAATTCCGGCTGGTCAGGTAGTATTTAGAAGCTTTTATTATTAAATTTTAATGGGAAAAAGTGCTGCCATACATCCATCCCCTGACTGCCAGTAGACTGCTACATGTAGCTACATAGGTCAGGGAAACATGTTATCTTAATTGCTGATGATGTTCATTTCTCCCTGATTTTGGATCATATTCCTGTGGGAACATGTCCAGTTGTCAAGATTTACTGGTGATATTTGACATGAGAAAGTGCAGCTCTACTTTACAGTCACTCCACAGCTGCCAGTACACTGCTACATGTAGCTTTATGCTAATGTCAGGGAAACATGTAGTCTTGGTTGCCTATGTGGTAACTTTCTTGCAGACTTTGGATTAGATTCCAGCTGGAACATGCCTGGGTGTATTTAGAAGCTTTGATTATAAATTTTTTTTACAGGAAAAAGTGCTGCCACACACAGACATTCCCTGGCTGCCAGTACACTGCTGCATGTAGCTACATAGGTCAGGGAAACATGTTATCTTAATTGCTGATGTTGTTAATTTCTCCCTGATTTCAGATCATATCCCTGCTGGAACATGTGTCATGTTTGGGAGCTTTTATTTGGGATTTTTCATGTTAGAAAGTGCCGCCATTCCCCATTACGATCATTCCCCACCTGCAATGATGGTGCAAAGACAAAGAGATTCGCTAGACTCGGATACGCTGACCCATCTGAGCAGCCTGCGTTAAAATGGAGCGTTTCAGACAGAGGGTAAATACAGGTGTTGTAGCACAGACAGTATGAGGAAAATAGTGTTTCTGACCATTAAAGCATGTCAACATTTATTTTGGGTTTCAGCTAGAACAGAGTATTTATAGGTCCCCTTTAAGACCACTATGAGGTTTTAAAAATCAGGTTCAGCTTCAAGCAGAATCAAATTTTCTAAAAGTGTCATTGCTTTGTTTTCTTTGAATTTCCACCAAGAAATGGGAGTTCAACTCAAAGTCATCATGTTGTGATTTATTGGAAACAGCTCTTATTTTCTGAAAGCTGAAGAGGGATTAGTCAGTTGCCTTGTGTACTCAAGTTAAAAGGAGTGGGGGGAGAAGGGGGGGTGTACTGCCAGGTGGCTGCCAGCGTCTCCAGCAGTGTGGGTTGTGGTGTGTGAGGGCAGCTCATTCACGTATTACTAGTTATGAGTGAGGCACACGAAAATCCACAAGTGTAGTCACGAAAACTATGACTGGTTTTAGAATCGGCCACAAACTGCACCGACTCTTACAAAAGGGGCGGAAAATGAGAGAAACATGACAAAAACAAGATTGTTTTATGACTAATGGAGGATCAAATTCAGCTCGTTGTGCTTTTTAGGTGAAAGCTTCATGAAATCAATTTAAGTGCTGTTATCAACTGTTTAACTACACTGCAGAAACACAGTGAAACTTACTGGCAAAAGCCTTATTTTTGAATGACACAAGTTTCCACCAGCAGACTCTCCTCCACACTACAGGGTGCTAGTAAAGGTGGTGTGTAAATGCTCCACAAGATCCCCATATCAATCTGTGCAGTTTACACTAAATGAGCCCAATTACAAGAAAAAGCACCAGGAAACAGAGTATAGGCACTGTAGGTTTTCAGTGGGAGTAAGTGATATTGTTGAGTAAAACCAAAAGGTGACCAAGGTCTGGAAAAAGCAGTAGGCTTCCACCACACACTCAGTACAGCCTCTCTTTGCTGCTGCGCCATTTACTTTCAGTTTGCTCCCCATCGAAACACTTCTGGGGTTTCATTGTGTGGGAGTCATCTGCCCATACTGCTGTGGTTTTTACTTCTTTTTTTTTTTTTTTTAAATTCTAACCTGTAACACCTTGTAAACAGCCGTGCGATGCCTGGGACAATTTGATGAGGACATCAAGATGAGCTGCTTTCTTTCCTCTCTGCACAAGTTTCTCTCGTTGGCTGTGAGTGACAGAGAGATGAGTGGAAACGCAGCAGCTTTAACACTCACTGCTGCTCTTTTTGTGTGGTTTCAGGTAAGAGAAAGAGCACAGATAGACGAGGCTGGACTTGATGCCTCATAGAGATGAGGAAATGGACAGGAAGGTGTCCTACACTGTGCTTACACTGCCCCCTACTGATACAGAAACAATGGTGTGAGAGTAGAATGCACATGTATTGGAGTATATAGTTAATGCAGGTGTTGTGCACAAAGAGTAATACTCCTTTATTAATGCTGTGTTTGAACCCAGTTAGCCAGCGATGGAGAGCTCATCTGGTTTCTAATGAGGCCCCTGGAGGTCGGCCTGAGCGCATCACAGCAGGAGAACAAAGATACAGATGAGCGGTGGCTTTTTGTGAAACATTTCTCCTTTTGCTCCTTCTCTCCTCTGTCGTTGCCGTAGATGATCCTCCTAAACCAATATCTCTCCTAACTACCTTCACTCCTGCTTTCCTTCTGTCATTCCTAGCTTTATTTCTCCCCCTCCCTCCCTCCTTTCTCCCTCCGCCCAGAGATCGGCTGTGGTCACTTACTGCTCATCTCCCACCTTCTTTATCCACTCCACATCACACTGCTTGCACGGGGAAGTCATTTCCTGCAGAAGTAGAGCGTGAAATTAGATTAGCATGCAGGTGCTGGTAGAATATTGGACAAAATCTGACAGCAAGAGCCCATCGAGGCAACATGTTTGAAGGTAACGTCGTAAGAAAGGAAGTGGACGTGGGTGAAAACAGGCCCAACTCATTGATACTTGTTATTCATACACCGTATGTGTGCTCATGTGCAACTGTGGATCATTTATAGCTTCATGTGTGTAGGTGACGTCATCCAAGAAGCCCATATTTTTTAGCAACATGGCTCCAACAAAGAGAGGGATAACTGTATTAGGAATGTTGAGATTTTGTTATCTTTTTAGTGACTAGTAAGATGCTGTGATGTGGCATCAATGGGCTGTAAGAAGAGCATAAGGAATAGTTCAACATGTTGAGTTCATCTGTTTCGCTGAGAGTGAGCTCGACACCAATCTCATGTCTGTACGGTGAATATAGACCCACCCCTCAAGGCCGGTTAGCTTAGCTTAGCACGAAAATTAGCCACAAAGGGAAACAGCTCACCAGGCTCTGTTAAAAGGTGAACTCCTCTGAAGCTCATAATTTATCATGTTATATCTTGCTTGTTTCATCTGCACAAAAGCTGTTGGGTAGCAATTTACCTACCCTCGAATTTCAGTAGCTTTTTCAGTAGTTAACTACTTTGTAATTCGCTATATAAGCTACATGAGCCAATCTACATATTCATAGTATGCTTACGACATTCTTTGCCACACAATATAATACACCAAAGTTCACTGGCTAAGGTTGTCATTTAATGACAGTCATTTGATTAAAATCAATTCTGGTTTGCGACCAGGATGTCTGCAATCAAATACTATGAATTTCTCAACCCACATGGCAGAATAAATGTTGGCATTGTACTAGGGCTGCAACTAACGATTATTTTCAGTGTCGACTAATCTGTCGATTATTTCTTCGATTAGTCGACTAATCACTTTATCGAAAAATGTGTTAAAATGTTGAAAAATTTCGTCCGTCTCTCCCAAACCCATCATCTAATGTCTTGTTTCATACTCACGCCAAAGGGTTTTAGTTCACCGTCATGGGAGAGTGTGTAAAGCTGCCAATATCTGAACGTAAGAAGCTGCAATAAGAGTATTTTGGGGTACTTTCATAGTACTTTTCTATGAAAAATGACTCAAACCGATTAGTCGACTACTAAAATAGTCACTGATTATTTTAATAGTCGATTAGTCATCGATTAGTCGACTAATCGTTGCAGCCCTACATTGAACGTTCCTGCAAACCACAGATACATCACATGTTATCATGTAGCTGAAATGTTAAAACTTAACATGTGGTTAACGTGTGGTTAGGTTTAAGCTTAAAAACCGTTTGATCATGGTTAGGAAAAGATTATATTTGAGCTTAAAATACTTGCTTTCCATGGCACAATCCAGCTGGAAATGCAGCAATGCCTTGCTAAAAAGGAGACGCTTTTTGTAGCACTAACCCCGCTAAAAATGCAGTGATGGGTCATGAATAAAACACCACATTTGGTGCCTAAAATGCCGCTGAAAACATTGCAATGATTGGCTAAAAACACAACAGTGTTGTTGTTGCAGGCATCTCGCCCAATGGGCCTTTTCCACTGTCACTTTTGGCTGCGTCATGTCAAGTCATGACGCGCTGATTTGCGTTTCCATTATCAGTTTAGAGGCGCTGTGCCATGCTGAGCTGCGCCATGTCAAGCTGCACCAGAGATGGACCTTCTCTTCTAAGTGTCACGCCATCCACCATCCCCTCCACCTCCTGATGACAAAATCAGCTCATATACTACGTTGATACTACATTGATATGATGCGTATGAAATGTACAAATGTAACGTTTCCATTGTTTGCAGACACATACAATGCAAACATTTTCTTGTGGCAACTTAGCTGATTCCACTGGTTCCATGTGGGCAGAGCCGGGCTAGCAGTTTCCCCTTGTTTCCAGTCTTTGAGCTAAGCTAACCAGCTGTTGGCTGTAGCTTCATATTTAATGTACAGACATGAGTGTGATGTCAATATGCCCATATAACGCTGGGCAAAAAGAGTGAAAAAAAAAAGATTTCTTCCCAAAATCATGTACTTTTCCTTAAGTTACAATATTGAATGCAGCACTGTAGATGCAGTCGTCTGTCATGTCCTAGTTGGAGCTGGACTCTGACATTGCTGTGTTGAGATCTTTAGTCCCTACACAGCTCAGTGCCTACAGCCTGACACTAAACTGGCAAGGTCAGGGTTTTGTGTCCCACTGGAGCCAGAAATATATGTCCCCCCCTTGGGGGCTTTAAAGCTGTTTGAATAACACGGATATGTTTTTGTTATAGGATGAACACCACTGTAAATACATGCAGCCCAGAATCCCTGCAAATTATGTTCATATTGGGCGATGCTGCAGCTCGTAATTTACGTCAAATGATTTAATGTCAAAAATGTTGGCTTTGAATGTAATCAAGGGGTTTGCAGAATGAATGTCCTGGAGATAGATTTGACATTTACATTTCTCTTAATACAATTTATGGAATGCATCACAAGAAAGTACCGGGGTCATCTGCGTCTCTGACACTGTCCTTTACATATTTAAAAGGATAGTTCAGATTTCTTGAAATGGGTTTGTATGAGGTACTTTTCGATAGTTAGTGAATTACTGACAGTATGCCCTCAGTTTGGACAAGCAGACTGTCAAATACAGTGCTTTACCTTTCCCTCAGACAGCGATTTCCAACAAGGAACTGGAGCCGTTATTTTGCTTTCTTCAAAGCCAAACTCCATCGAAAAAAACAGTGATTTAACATTGCTAAACATAAGAGCTGCTGGTCCACAGCTACCTTGATCAGTTATTTTGGTTGTGTTGTTGTGTGACTTTGGAGTTTAAAAGGCTTATTTCAGATTAACCAAAGACACACAATAAGACAAACTCACTAACTGATCGAAGCAGTGGTAGACCAGCAGTTCATGTGTTCAGACAGCTAAAATTACTGTTTTTTCCAATGGAGTCTGGTGGCGAGAGCATAGATGAGGAGTTTTATTGCTGACTCCCATCCACAGCAGTACATTGCTTTGCTTCAGTCTCATACTCCTGCCTGTTTCTCCAAATTATGAGCGTACCGACTATAGATAGCTACCTCATACAACCCCACTTCAAAATATCTGAACTACCCTTTTAAAATGTCTAGATGCATTAAACTCCACCCTTGTGGCACCCAAAGCAGACTAAAACAAACAAACACTGACCCTGTCCCTCTGGCTGTTCTGCAGCATCCTCATCTCCTCCTTCAGTCTCTCACACTCCCCCTTCAGCTCCTCTTCCCGCTGACATGCCCCCTGGGCCTCGTGCCGCGCCCCCTCCAGCTCGGCCTCCAGCCGCTGCAGCTTTAGGTCGGACAGGGCGTCCAGGCTGCGGGAACTCTGGAGGGTCAGCGCTGGACAGTCCAGCACTGGGAGGGAAGAGGGAGAAAATGAAAATACAAGAGTCAAAACACTTAATTTTCATCGCCCTCACGCTGACTAATGGAGCGTTCTTGTGTCCACGGTTGTTGTACAATAGATGAGTGTGAAAGAGCAGAAGAGCTGACTTCTTCCAAGGGCAGCATCTTTCAGTTTGTACCTGATGTGATCTGCGTGGGCATATTAGTGATTCAGCTCCGCTCACACAGACTCAGTCCTTGAGCCAGAAGACACTGCAACAGCGCATCATCTTTTATATCCCAGCTCCTCCTGCCTCCTCACCCGGGCACTCGTATGTGCAGGTGCACACATACTGTACGCGGATATTTTCTCACATCGATCAACTGTACTACATGCAAACTCTGACTCCTCACACACAAATAAATGACCAGAAAAACTCTTTTTCCATTAAATGTGAGAGTTTGATGCCTATGCAAAATTACACTTCCTCTTCATCAAGGTATACCATCAGTAGAGGCATCTGTTGAGGTGCTGGTGACACATTTCTTCCAGGTTTCCATCAGCCACCCACGTCATTAAAGAGGGCAGAGTTTAGCATCTAAAGTTTAACACTATCTCCTCTACAGCAGTTTGGCTTTGCAATCCAAAATCACAAATGCAGTGAAAGCTGTGTGAGTGACCTGCCTTGTTCGAAGCATCTTTCAAACTTTTACACATTTCTGAATCAGGAATTAATTTGCATCGTAACAAGTCAAATTATCTCACAGCTTTCCCAGCATTTGGTGATGCAGACTAATCACAACAGAGATTACGTGGTGGTACAGATGGACGCAACAGGCTGAATAATACGGAGAAATCCTAAAAATTTACAGCACCAGGTCCTTCGCATGGTTTGAGTTTCAATCATAAGAGCCGGCATTGATTTGGAGGTCTCTCTCTTTCTGCAACTGTGGCTGGGGATTTGGAACAAAATGTCCAATCTGGTTCTCTCCAACAGGCTGAGGATTAACCCGACCTCTGTTCTAATGCTTTTCAGCCAGATTGTTGGGTTTGATTGAAGATACAGGGAAAAGATCAGCAATGTTTAGCAGAGCTAACTGTGTCTAGGCTGATTGATACAGAAATGTATTTACTTATTGTACAAAATGGGTATTAGTAAAAACTGTTTTTATCTTACTTTATCTCTGTTCTTCTATTATCTAAATGTGCAAATAAACTTAAACTTTCAAATTGTTTTTGGCAGGTTTTGATCTTGTGGACTGTGTTTTGGAACATTTTGCAGGCTCCCTCCTGAGGACAAGTTAAATCAATAAAGTCAAATCAGTTCCTCATCTCGTCTGAGTGAGATCGACAGGGCACTGAGATCGATAGGCTTGGCTTGACCTTTATTTGCAAGTCAAATTATTATTCAGTCACAAATAATTTACATCTGGTCATATAAGTAAAGACTTTTAACATTTACTGTAACAATAACATTGGCGATAAACATGATAATGATGGTAATAGAAATGGAGTAAAACCAGTATACCGGCACATTAGATCAACATCCTTACTAAGAGCTGTCAGTCACTTACTGTGCGCATCGGGGCCGGCATGCAGCTGCAGGTACTGCATGTCTTTGCTGTGCAGCTGCATGTTGAGTTTCTGCAGGGAGTTGTCCCTCTGCCTCAGAGCTGACTCCAGGCCTAGGATACGCTCCACATGCTTCTCCACCAGGCTGGTCTGAAATCATACACATTTATTTTGTTTTAATTCATCAATTCCATTACAAGTATACAGGATTAAAATATTTACAGGGGTTATACATTTGGTATATCTGACCAGGCAATGGAATGGTTTGTAAATTACCTCATGTTCTATCTTATTTGAAGGGCTCATCTCTAACTGGCTAAACACTTGTGATGGTGTACCCCAGGGCTTTGTCTTAGGTCCTCTGTTATTTCCTATCTATATCAATAGTTTAGGTCAAAATGTGGATGGTGCCACCCTTCATTATTATGCTGGTGATACACTGATTTATTGTGCTGTGTATCCCATTATGAAGACTGTGGCCAAGATACAGGCTGTCTTTAATATGATCTAGATTCAGCTTTAACAACTAAAGCTGGTTTTAAATGCTGATAAAACTAAATTAATGCACTCAAATGCAAGGAAAAAGCTTGTTAAGACTTTGTGAACACTGTTACCTTAAGTAAAGAAGTTATAAGTTGTTTCTTGTTATATGTAACTTGGTATTTGGTTTGATGACTCACTTTCTTTTAAATGTCAGGTTGGTAATCTTCTTAAAAAGCTGAGGCCTAAGTCAGGGTTTTATTTCAGAAACAAGTCAAGACTCTACTGCCACATTTTTACTAGTTCTAGATTATGGTGATCTGTTTTGCATGAATGCATCTGCTATTGAAAAGCCCACATTCTTCACTGTACACTTTACTCCAGGGCTGCTTGGCTATCTGTGACCTTTCATAGGCTCGGTCATTGGTATTTGTTCATTTATAAAGCTTCACTGGGTAAACTCCCATCATACATTTGCACTTTGATTGAACAGAGATTTGACTGTCTGAGATCTCAAGGTCTACTCTTGTTGTCTGTTTCTAATGCACGGACAGAGCTGGGAAAGAAATCTTTTATGTGCTTTGCTCCTCTCAGTTGGAATAGCCTTCAAAAAAAATCAAAAAAGAGAATGGTCTCTGACTGATTTTAAAACTGTCATAAATGCAAGGGTGATGAATCGGTTGGTATGTGGTAATTGTTGTTTGTCTGTAGCTTTTTTATGCTGCTGTCTTGGTCAGGTCATCCTTGAAAAAAAGATTGTTGATCTCAACGGGACTTACCTGGTTAAAAATGTGCGCAATAAAAATAACAAATATATACAATACATTCTTGTGGCCTGCTACATTGAATTTCCCCTCAGGGGAATTAATAAAGTAAAATAAATAAACTTAAACTACACACAACTAGGCCACTTTTGTTCTTTGTAACTGGCTAAAAGCCGGTTTGTGAACATGTCCGAAGCTTAATATGAGTATCTCTAACCTGCATTCATATCCTGGCACTGATATTAGAGTACTGATATTTGCAACCAGGGATTGGTATTTAATTTCATTAGTATGTCTGAATTAGTTTGATCTATGTACCCGTAAAAAAGTGGGAAAAACTCAGTCCATCGCTGCCTTCATCTAAAAAACATCAGAGGTATTAAACATGCTACAGAACAGATTGTCAGAGAGATATTAAACTATCCTGGTGTCTCATGGGAATGTTTGTGATGTAGTATTTGTACAAACACAACACACACACACACACACACACACAAAATGGTTTACATGTTTTTAACCTTCCTAGAAAAAAAAAATTCATTTCACTTTTGTGTCTTTCCTTGTCATTGTGCAAAGTCCACACAAACACCATCATATATACGGTATGTAGATTAGTGAGTGGGTGCACTGTTGGAAGGTTAAAAGTCAATGAAGCTCAGTAGGTAGTTGGAGCCGCATTAACCATCACCGTCACAGATTTCAGGTGACATTGACACTGTGTCACTCCTCGGCAGGTGGCACATCCAACATCTTTGGCGCACCTCATCTCGTAATCGCTCTGCCCACATAAAACTGCTGAGGCTGCTCGGCATGAGCTGCTCAATGGACTTCACTCTCATATGAGAGGGTTTATTATCACAGAGGGGATCTGGGAAAGAACAGCCAGCCAATCTGTTCACTTGGATGCGTCTACCTGGTCTGGATCGACTTTGATTT
The DNA here is from genome assembly GCF_041903045.1 of Epinephelus lanceolatus. NCBI lineage: Eukaryota > Metazoa > Chordata > Actinopteri > Perciformes > Serranidae > Epinephelus > Epinephelus lanceolatus. The sequence goes on along the minus strand of NC_135754.1, from coordinate 33,912,576 downwards.
GTTACCAGTTACAGAAATGTGTTCCAAAAAAGAAAATTCTCACAGTTGCACATGTATTAACAAAAGACAATGAGAGGATGAAGCTAAAAACTAAGCTTAGTATGTTTGAAATTAATTGAACCTGCAGTATCTTGGAATAAATACAACAATAATTTGGTAAATTAAAAGATATATGTAATGTTAGAGTGAAAAAACTCAATCAGGAGGAGAAATTCCACTGATTGACTCTAAAAGGACTCTTCTCTCTGAAGGACTGGTGACTCAGTATGGGAAGTAATGAAAAAAGTTTGCTCAGAGGGCGATTACTTTGAAATGAGCAGTGTACTCTAAAGTGCTCAGTCACAGAGATCCAATGAAGTGTCTGTTTCTCTTGGTCGTATACGATCAGAGTGACAAATGTAAAAGTAATGTCAGGAGAGAGGACAGTCCTTTACATTACTGTTTCCTTTAATTACCATTTACATTGGGTCGTGATGCTCAGACTGAAATAGAAATATTTAAAGGGAGGTAACGTGGAAAGGGCTGGTGTTCTTGTCAAAGTATGCAACAGAAATATAGTCGCATAGTCAGAAAAAGATTGTACTTTGTATGAAAACGCTATGACTAGGTAGACGGGCCATCCTTTAAAGGGTTATTCCAGCCATGAAGACATCACAGTTTGGCTTTACTTGACCTAATTCTTCATTCTGTTTAACTAAGACTTGTTTTCGTGGACACTTTTTTGTCCCATCTAATGGCTCTGGTGAATTGCGAGAAGACGATCAAACTTGACTGTCTAAAGGAAGTAATAGTCCTAACAAGGTTTCCACTGGTGAACATGCAGAAGGATAATTTGCACAATGCACTAATCCAGGTCAGAACAAGATGGCTGCCATCTCTGCCAAGTCAGTCTGCAGCCGATCCCAACACAAAAGTTGACATGGTCCAACACCTGATCACATTTTATGGTTGAAACTTGTTAATTTATGATTAACAATGTTTGTAGTTTGATATGGCAACAAATTTGACCAACTGTAACAAGCTAAGACATTGGGACTTTATTATCATCTTGTTTGAGGACGTTGGGCCTTAGTTATTGTTGACAATGCTTAGTTTTTTATGCTTATCGGGTCCTACTGATCCCAAATCGCCAGGAGAATAAAAAATGCATACCAAACAAAAGTCCAGGTCTCAGGAGGATAAAGATGTGAGACATGCAACAGCCAGATTTTTAAAAGAATGGCCGAAATCGAAGCAGCAGCTGCAGAAACATCCCAACTTTTACTATGGATGAAGCTTCAAAAACAATGGATACTGCATTTCCCATGGTGCAACTGGACTGCACTGAGATTCTTTAAAATGCCTTGTATACTACAGATTGTTCAAAACTCTGGTCACTTTGTATCCATGAGGACATGTAAAGTGGAGTGTTTGAAAAGCGATGATGTCATCTTCTCATTGTCGCTTTGTGTAATGACCATGAGCCAGAAACAGTAACAGCAACGCCAGGCAACTGGTTGTTTACGTTGTGTTAGTGCTGCTTAGTCTAATGACTACTTTGCACTTAACCTTAGTGTTGCTGCATCACTTCATGGACGGACGGAGGCATCTGCTGTGCCTCGTGTTATGTGGTCCGCCTCCTCAGTAGCAGTTAAAGGTCCCCGAGAAACGGCGGTCTTGAATCATCCAGCCCGGTCAAACCAGCAGATGGTGAGACATTTTCCAGAGTGGGGTTGGTATAGATGAGGAGTGGAAGACAAACTTTGGCATGTCCATACCATGAGCTACTTCGTGGGGTTTGGAGTTGGTCTTGCGTGGGCGGAGATATTTTGTAAAATGAAGGTCGTGCAGACAGAATTTTATTTTTCGTGGAGGGGAAAATATTCACTTTTAAAAAATATCTGTATATGTGTACACAGGACATTAATTAGACTCTCCCTGCTCTTAGAAACGCCACATCTTCAGTTTGTGATGCAGGTTTTCTGTTAGAAATCTGCATTCAGCTTCATCCCAAAGGTCTTTTTCTGGTTTTGCGTCTTTTTAAAGTCATTTTATGTCTCCTTGTGGTTGTTTTTTGTAGTTGTTTGCTTGTCTTTGAGGTAATTTTTGGTCATTTTGTGTCTGTTTTTGGTTGTTTGTGTCTCTCTGTAGTCGTTTGGGTCTGTGTGAGGTATTTTTGTGTCTCTTTTAGGCAATTTTGTGTTGTCTTTTGGTCATTTTCTATCTCCTTGTCATCATTTTGTGTCCCCTTGTTGTCATTTTGGTGTCTCCTTGTGGTAGTTTTGTGTTTCCCTGTGGTTGTTTTGTTTCTCTTTGTAGTCGTTTGTGTCTCCTTGAGGTTCATTTTGTGTCTCAAGAGGTAATTTTGTGTTTTTTTTGTAGTTATTTTTTTGTCTCCTTTTGGTTGTTTTGTCTGTTTGTAGTCATTTTATGTCTCCTTGTGGTTGTTATGTGTTTCCCTAAGGTTGTTTTTTTTCTCTTCATACTCACTTGGGTCTCTTTCAAGTAAATTTGTGTTGCTTTGTAGTCATATTATGCCTGTTTGTGGTTGCTTTGTGTCTCTTTGTGCATATTTGGGTGTCTGTGAGGCAATTTTGTGTCATTTTTGGTAACTTTTATAGCTTTGTAGTCATGTTGTGTCTCCTTGAGGTAATTTTGTGTGGTCTTTGGACATTTTGTGTCTTTGTAGTTGTTTTATGTTTCCCTGTGGTTGTTTTTTCATTTTTTTTGAGTCATTTGGGTCTCTTACCTAAAATTCTAGGTAATTTGGTGTCACTTTGTAGTCATATTGTGTCTCCTTGTGGTTGTTCTTGTCTCTCTTTCTAGTCATTTCATATCTGTTTGTGGTTGTTTTGCATATTTTTTCAGTTATTTTGTGTCTCATTGTCGTTCCTCTCTATCTCTTTGTTGTTTATTTTGTGTCTGTGGTCATTTTAAGTCTCCTTTTGGTCGGTACGTGTTAATTTGAGCAATATTTCCAGGGGGCCATCTGACACTTTGAGCCCCTGGGGCTGTGCCTGTTAATCCACCCATGGGTGTCCACATACTTTTGGCCTCATACTGTATTTGGTGACTTAAGTGTACTTGTCTCTTCTGTTCATTGTCACTTTATGATGTCAGCCATGCTGAGTTGTACATTTTCTATTCAGCAGAATGTGAAACTGTAAGAATTTATTAATGAGCCATATGGCTTCTGCGTGAAGCTGCTGTAAAATAAGGAATGCACAGTGCAGTGAACTGAGTAATGTCTCTGACCATCTTGTCGAGATCCCTCTGGAGGTTGCTCTTCTCCATGTGAATCTTCTCGTAGGCCTGGATCACATCCTCCAGTTGCTCCTCTCTCTCCTTCCTCTTCTGGAGCTGAAAGCGAGGTACAGAGACACAGAAGCTGAGACCGAAGAACAAAAAGAAAAGGGTTGACGTACATTTACTTTTTTCCCCCTTCTCTGTCAGTTTCCAACTTCCTCCCGAAGAGAGAGAGGGGGGGGATGACACCAAACACTTCCATTGTGAGTCGGCAAACGTGTCTCTTAAGAAATTGTTGTGTAACCAAGCAAATTTAGGACACAGAAATCCTGACACACGGATAAATCATGATTTCAACATCCATCTTCAACACTATTTAAAATGATGAATTTTTTGATGTCTTGCTGATGTGTCCTCCGCACACTGTGGCATAATAAGAGCTGTAATCGCACACTTTTTGACAGATCTGCGGGCAGTGACATCCACCAAACTGAGTGAAATGGAGGGATTCTCAAAGCAGGCGAGGAAGCGAGATTTTTTTTTTTTTCCTCTGAAGAATATGGTCACTCTAGATGCCACGGAGTACTGCGAGTGGGAGCAGCAGAAGCAAGGCAGTGAGATAAACAGAGAGCCAGCGAGGACAAAGAGGTGTATCACTGCTGTGTGCCGGAGCGGTGACGCCTATTCAGTGTGTCTATGGTAACATATGCTTGGCGGTGAGGTGAGGACGGCTTGTCAACAGCGTCGTGACTGAGGGGAGCTTCTGTGAGGAGATACACACAGACGAGATTTGAAAAAATACCTAAAGACGTTCTCATTATCACCTTTTTACATTTCCACTGCAGCCTGGAGCCTGTGTGCAGGATGGGTTTGTTGTTTTAAATGACTCCTTAGGTTCAAAGATGTCTGGTTTTGTGCTATTTTTTGGCGAGTATTTTTAGCTTAATTAGTTGGTATAAAGCAGTTGATGTGATTGCAGTGTGGAACACGGGCTTTCCACGTCCTCTGGAAGGCAATTAATTCAAGGTGCTGGTTTAAAATGTTGCTTCTGTTGACATACATCAGAGGGGGAAGACGGGGAGGGCGGCTAAAGCTGCACGATTTTAAGCATGAGAGTTTTATTGTTATTTTAGATGTTTATTTTTGCACTCGTTCCTACTTTGTGTTGCATCTGCTGCACAGCAGTTTCCCTCAGGTTAAAAGAAGTTATCTTAATTCTGCTGTTTAACAACCAGTGTTATTGTCATCATTATATCACCACCATCTCTATCAGTTATTACAACACTGTCTGTAGTCTTTAAAGTATTCAGAACACACTGACATTAGCCAGGTTTACATCCAAATGTAGTGCAAATTTTAACTCAAAAGATCAACAATTGAATGTATCCATACACTAATACTGGATGTGTCCATACTCTGTGTTATCATCATGGTTGGATTAATCTGCTATAGGGCCATTAAAGGGAGACTTCATCTGCAAAATGACTATTTGTCCATCAGTTACTCACCCTGTGTTACATTGAATTTGTGAAGACAACTTTGATATTTCTCACATGCGTCCACAGTGAACGGGGAATCCAAAAAAGGCAAACATTCCTCCTGAATTGAAGTAAATGGGGTCCGCACTGAACAACAGCAAAACTATATCAAAACATCTACAAACTCTTGCATAATTTGTTCAGTATAATCCAGGTCTCATTTATCCATTCTCACTCATCACGTATCGATGTTTGGTCTTGGACTTTCCATGTCGACATATCACGTTCAAGGCACCCTGGGTCATTGGTTGTTGATGTTCTGGGATGCCGTGTCAACTTTTGTCTGTTACATGCATTGTCTGTTTTCAAAATACGCTTCTGTTTTGATAGGAAATGTGTCAAAATGTACAATTTGCGTACAGTCTCTTTCAAAATAAAAGCACTACGTTGGTACAGCACTGCCAATTGACTTTTTTTTTCCTTGAACAACTAATGCACGTGGGTAGGTTTAGAAAAAAAGAACAGGGCTTGGTTTTAGAATCTCACAGGATGCAAACTAGAGCTAAGATTGGGCCCAAAAAATCCAGTTTGACCCCACCTGAGCCTGTGCATGTTCTGTCCGAGCCCGGCCCGTCCCTTTAACTGTAATTATGAGCCTGAGCCCGGTTTAAACGCGACATTTTTTTAAGGATACGAACGTGGACATTGAAGGCTGACTCTCGTCTTTCTTTCCATGACAAGCCTTTGTCATGTGCCTCTTAAGTGTCGAGGTCCCCGTCTTTTTGCTGTCATATACCAGCATTGTGCTGCACTTGGTACACTATTTTATATTTTACCATCGACAACTCACATGTGCGCGGCCAGTGGCGCCATCAAGGGGGACTGCGGCTGTGTAATAATGCAAACTAATACAAACACTGGACCCCTCGTTAAAGGACGGAAGTCACTGGCCAACACACGCACGTTGTTAGATTTAGGCAACAAAATCTTGTGGTTGGTTTTGGAAAAAGAACTGGGCTTGGCTTTATATTCAGGTAGCAAACACTGGTCACCTGGGTGAAAGCTGGTGGTTGTTGGACCCATCCAGCACCACTCCCCCACCCTACTCAGACTTTTCGCCCCTTTAACTTTCATCATTGTCCTGCTGCGTTTCCCCCTGATGCCACCGGGTGCAGATAAAAAATAACAGTGACTGGCCACGTACCATGCCGACGTGAAAGGACGTCGTTTTTCATCGGTGTCTGACACTGAAGTCACTGACCAAGTGCTGGTTTTCAATAACTTTGGAGTGAGACTGGGTTGCATGCTCAGCACTTCCCAAACACGTGTATTTTCACTAAAACTTCAGTATTAAAAACTGAACTGAAATTGAAACTTATCTCTGCTCTCTTCTAAACCAGACTGTGTGCAGCTACTACTTATTTTAAAGTCCTGACCTCACCTTCATGCTGTTATTGGCTGCACAGGCTACACACCAACTGCCCAAAGGTGCAGACAAGAAACGTCCCAACCAAAGCAATATAAAAAGAACATACAGGCAGATAAACACACTGCCACACACTTCTAGTGGGGTCATAAGTGATGATGAGGAGGGATTACTTTTTGAGTCTATACATTGTTTTTCAGGACAATCCTGCATAGTCTTAAAAATAGATTTTGAAACAGACACTTTGCAAAACAAGGCCTCAAGATCTAATGATGAAGCAGAACCCACTTTGAGGTCCTTATGTCAGTTGATATTGTGTCTGCAGGAAACAAGGAGAAGCTGTTCAGTTGCTATGTTATCTGTGTTTTATCATATAAACACCAGTGACATTTTTCTGCCTTGTGATCTTTTAAATTCCTCCAATGCCTCCTGTGACAGGAAATATGTCACCTTTCTTTACCTCTCCTCGATAACTGCAAGTCACCACTTCACCGAAAGAGAGAGGATTGTGTGTGTGTGTGGTGGTGGTGGTGGTGGTGGGGGGGGCTGGGGCTGGGGGGGGCTCCTGTCCCAACAGAGCATGCTCAGTGAGCCGTGGCACATTTCATCACTCTGAACGCCCGGTGTCAGAGCCATGTGACCTTGTGTGTCCCGCACTAATCGCTTCTGCTGCTCCCATAAACCATTTCCTTCCTCTTTTCTTGCTCTCGAGCTGTTTTTTTTTTTAACCGCTACCAGTTTTACCACTGCCTTCCTGTGTCAGTCGTTTCTCATTTCTATTTCCCCACGCTCTCGTTCACACAGTCATAGAAAAATAGTAGAGTTGCAAGCAAAGGGGAATGAGTAATCCAAGCACATTTTGGGTGCTGCCACTCTCCTCGCTCACTCCAGCCCATTTTTGGAAGGGAGAAGTAGAAAAGTAGTAAAACTGATTCTTAGTTCTTGTGATATTCTGTCTGTGTGTAGCGTGCACGCATCTCCTTTTATATTTTAACTCACACTGTGTATGTATTAAATAACACCAGTTATTTTCAAGATGTGTTATCAGCTCTTTAAGGCGTACGCATTCAGCAGAAATCTTGGCCAGGTTTGTTCCCAATTATAGCGCGTCTCAAAAATAGAACGCCAGCGTGAAAATCTCATGTCACAGTGCTCCTTGGACGCTTTCTTAAAAACACCCTGATCTCAGCCATTTTTTGCTTGGACAGCAGCTTTAGTGCTTAATTAGTTCTGGACAGATTTCAGCGTGTGTCCACCAGGGCTGGCCTCGATTTTTCTTTTAATTCAATTAATTTACATGCAGGGAGGGATTTCTGCAGAACTCAAGTGCCGAGAGAAACCTTCGGTGTGATAAGGTTTTTATTCTGCCCACTTAATTCAAATGAATATATAGTAAAATGGATTTTCCTCGTATTGCTCCTTGTGTATCTCCTCCCTCCCTCCGTCTGTCTGTCTCCCTCGTGTCCTCATCTCTCCTCTCACCTCGTGGGTCAGGACGTTGACTCTCTGCTGCAGGTTGCCATTTTCTGATTGCAGCAGCGCCGTCTCCTTGCTCTCAAAGGAGCAGTAGGAGTTGGTGTCCTCCCCGAACTCGTTGATCATCGGGAACTACAGATAAAAAAACAAGCAAACAGCATTATAGCAACATAGAATCAGACTTTTAATAATAAGACTGAGTGTACAGAACGAGATCAGTGAAAGAACCCTTTGCTTATTCATACTTTTTGTTTGTTTGTGTGCTTATACTTCTTTTTCCTGCTGCTTTCTGCAATTTTTGATGATTTCACGCTGTGATCATTAAAGATTCATCTTGTATCAACTGCAACTTCTGTTTGGCCCAGATATCACTCAGGGGATCAGGGTGTTTTAACTAATGTCATGTTTTTTCTTTCCTCCTCGTGAACTAGATTTCATTTCTCCAGCTCTCCTAAGCTACTCTGAATTTACACAGCAAGTTGATTTTTAATTCAGTCCCACACAATGAAATCTGGGGTGGGTGTGTGACTCAGCTGCTGTTCGTCCGTGCATCCGTCAGTTACTTTGACAAACTCTGCAGAATAATACAGTCTTACAACCATTGGCCTGAGAGTGGGTGCTGCAATGTTCATTTTGGTGTTTTTTTTAAGCCAATCACGATCTCTCAGACGCTGTGTGTCAGATTTTCTCACTTAGCAGGAGAGTGTCACATCTCATCGCTCCACGGTGGCATTTTCAGAATTACACTGATTCGGCAAAAGGCCAACGCTGGTGAGATTTTCTATTTTGTTACTGACAACAACTTGCATGAAAAAACAAAACCAACAAGGGGCCAGATGCATAATGAGTGTGTGCGCACAAACAACATGCGTACGCCTTTGCACACACAAACTGGCATTTATGGATAACAATGTGTGGTGAGAATGTGCACACCTCAGGCATTCTTCAGACCAGGGATACACACGGTGTTAGCTGAGACAGCAACAGGTGATTTAATGAGGACAAGATTAAATACAGGGTGAGAGACAGGTTACATTGTTTAAAGGTTGCTTACTGATGTCACTGACTGTGGGATTATTCTTGCAGGCTGCACATCTTTTTGTAAATTCTCAATCAAAGATGCAGTTAACTATAAATTACTCATGACTTTTCTTACATTTATCTCCCTGCTATGTGATTGTATCATGTAAAATCAGTTTCAACATGAGCGCTGTGAGTGAATCATTGATCCTCCCTCTGATGTTTAATAATAACGATAATTCAGATTGTATCTTGATGATGGTTTGCAGGAAACATGATGAATTAGAGGTACTGATACTACAGTAATGACAGCTGCTCCGTCATTGTTGGAGAACCTCACCGATGTGACACAATCAGTGACCTTGCACTTGCTTTCCTGTATTTCTCGGTTGGGGGGGGGCACAGATATTGATACGCAGACGGATATTTAAGCGTGTTTTACATCTTTTTATGGCTCACTGTGGGAGTGGAAATGAGGCTAGTGCCCTTATGGTTTTATAAATCTGAGGAAGAGAATGCATATGCAAAGACCTGCCAGCTTTAGTTGAAAAATCTACACTGAGTTTTATGCACCTGGCCCCTGGTATTAAAATATTTCCTGGGTGACTGGATCACAAGTGGACAGCTCTGAGTACAGATGTGAATGCACTCTGCATCCTTAATATGGTCTGAGATCTGATTCGCTCAGACCACATTCAGAGGTGGACTGGGCCACATGAAGCCACATTCTTTCAGCAGTGTGTACGCTAATGTGTCCCGGGCCTCACTGAAGGATTGCCTGCAATATCATATCATAATCACAGGTTAGACACAGCACGGAAGGCATGGGCGTAGGTTTTGTTTCAACACTGGAGAGGGAATAATGCACATGTCCTAAATATGGAGGACCGTCTCTGGAGCCACTCCCCTCGCGGTGAACGGTCAGTTCAATTTCTGCCCAGTTAGCAGAAGCTAGCACAGCAGCAGTTGTTAAACGGTCTCAACAAACTCACACATGCAGGGAAACTGCTCGACTCTGTCATTAATTACCGTTAGGTAACATTCACCGTGTACAACCAACAGTTAGCCCTCTCACTGTGTGTGTACAGCTGGACTCTCACCAATTGTTGTTGGGGCGTGTTATTTGGTCCTTGCAAACAGAAATTATTTATGTGTTTAATTGCATATAGAGTGAGAAAGTGAGATCCAGTTATAAATGGTCACTCTAGATTGGTTTCTAAGTTAATCTTTAAAAGGATTTCACAAATATATATAGTTCCATCAAACAGCTGATTGCTGTCGTTTTAATCAAACAAACAGTGCATTTATTAGGGACTATTTACACTGATGGATTAATACATATTTGGTGCTCTAGTGAGTATTTGGAGCTGCAGGACAGTTTATGTTTGAGTCAAAATAAACTACAGCGAGTGTGTTCATGCTATTGAAGGAACATGTCACACAGTGAAACAGTGTATGGCAACACCTTTTAACATTTAATCAGTACGGCTGACAAGTAGTGATTTAGTTTTCAGTGGCGGAAATGACATTTCAAAATGTCAGAATATCTTTTTGGCCAGTTAAAAGGTTAATGTAAGATATCTGTGAAATAAATTTTTCATATTAAAAATATATTTTAACATGTAGAAATTACATTGTGACTAGTTAAAAAAGATTAACAGACATCTTTGATTTAATTATAAATATCAGTAATTCCTTTTTTATAAGTAACAATTACACATATCTACAACTGAATTTCCACATGTTAAAAAATGATTGTGACAGACATCAACAATCGCATTTTTGACATGTGCGACACAGTGGCGTATGACAGCTGGGGCGGGCCCCAGTGCACGTTATTATGATGGGCCCCCTGCAAGATCTGGCATCTGAACTAGCTATGACTTGACATTGTCCAACATCAACATACACATTACCCAGCAAACATCAGAGCAAATGTGATACAAAAACCAAATAAAATAATGAAGTATTTATTCAATTATATATACAGTACAGGCCAAAAGTTTGGACACACCTTCTCATTCAATGCATTTTCTTTATTTTCATGACTATTTACATTGTAGATTCTCACTGAAGGCATCAAAACTATGAATGAACACATGTGGAGTTATGTACTTAACAAAAAAAGGTGAAATAACTGAAAACATGTTTTATATTCTAGTTTCTTCAAAATAGCCACCCTTTGCTCTGATTACTGCTTTGCACACTCTTGGCATTCTCTCCATGAGCTTCAAGAGGTAGTCACCTGAAATGGTTTCCACTTCACAGGTGTGCCTTATCAGGGTTAATTAGTGGAATTTCTTGCTTTATCAATGGGGTTGGGACCATCAGTTGTGTTGTGCAGAAGTCAGGTTAATACACAGCCGACAGCCCTATTGGACAACTGTTAAAATTCATATTATGGCAAGAACCAATCAGCTAACTAAAGAAAAACGAGTGGCCATCATTACTTTAAGAAATGAAGGTCAGTCAGTCTGGAAAATTGCAAAAACTTTAAATGTGTCCCCAAGTGGAGTCGCAAAAACCATCAAGCGCTACAACGAAACTGGCACACATGAGGACCGACCCAGGAAAGGAAGACCAAGAGTCACCTCTGCTTCTGAGGATAAGTTCATCCGAGTCACCAGCCTCAGAAATCGCAAGTTAACAGCAGCTCAGATCAGAGACCAGATGAATGCCACACAGAGTTCTAGCAGCAGACCCATCTCTAGAACAACTGTTAAGAGGAGACTGCGCGAATCAGGCCTTCATGGTCAAATAGCTGCTAGGAAACCACTGCTAAGGAGAGGCAACAAGCAGAAGAGATTTGTTTGGGCCAAGAAACACAAGGAATGGACATTAGACCAGTGGAAATCTGTGCTTTGGTCTGATGAGTCCAAATTTGAGCTCTTTGGTTCCAACCGCCGTGTCTTTGTGAGACGCAGAAAAGGTGAACGGATGGATTCCACATGCCTGGTTCCCACTGTGAAGCATGGAGGAGGAGGTGTGATGGTGTGGGGGTGTTTTGCTGGTGACACTGTTGGGGATTTATTCAAAATTGAAGGCACACTGAACCAGCATGGCTACCACAGCATCCTGCAGCGACATGCCATCCCATCCGGTTTGCGTTTAGTTGGACGATCATTTATTTTTCAACAGGACAATGACCCCAAACACACCTCCAGGCTGTGTAAGGGCTATTTGACCAAGAAGGAGAGTGATGGAGTGCTGCGGCAGATGACCTGGCCTCCACAGTCACCGGACCTGAACCCAGTCGAGATGGTTTGGGGTGAGCTGGACCGCAGAGTGAAGGCAAAGGGGCCAACAAGTGCTAAACACCTCTGGGAACTCCTTCAAGACTGTTGGAAAACCATTTCAGGTGACTACCTCTTGAAGCTCATGGAGAGAATGCCAAGAGTGTGCAAAGCAGTAATCAGAGCAAAGGGTGGCTATTTTGAAGAAACTAGAATATAAAACATGTTTTCAGTTATTTCACCTTTTTTTGTTAAGTACATAACTCCACATGTGTTCATTCATAGTTTTGATGCCTTCAGTGAGAATCTACAATGTAAATAGTCATGAAAATAAAGAAAACGCATTGAATGAGAAGGTGTGTCCAAACTTTTGGCCTGTACTGTATATATATATATATATATATAGTTTATTTGTTGTTTTATAGTATATGTGAAGTAAATGTTTAATGTTATTGTAGAATAGATTGCTACTGACTCTTTCAGAAAACATGACGGAGATGGGTTTGCATTTTCGAGGGCATATACAGCAGTTAGCCTGACTTTTTAAAAAAAATTTAACATGGGTTCTTCTTTGAACATGGATGCATTTCTGTATTTCTGAGGTGGCACTCTGAATGAGTTATAAGAGCTTGTTCTCTGGCCAACACGCTGTTGGAGGGCCTGCTCTCTCTGTGGGTCCCCTCGTCCCAGGGGCCCCCAGTGCAACAACACTGCCTGCACTGTCTATATTTACGCCACTGAGAATACCTAACCTTATTTTAATATATTTAGAATTCAGTTCTCACTTACATAAAACTTGAATTAGTATTTGCTTAAATCACTGAACTCAACAGGCTTGTATTAGAGACAGGCCTTTTAATTCCATTGACACAAAACTGTTGCTCAGTAAAGATCAGAAAATACTATAAAATTGTTTATTTGAACCAGTATGAATATTACTTGTATACAAACAAGTATAGTAGTAGTAGTAAGAACATTACTTTAACCTGTGAAAACAATATTCATGACTGGGATTCATTTAAAAAAAAACAACGCTTTTGATTCTTTTGAATGGTGGACAGTTAATATCTATAACTCACCAGGTAATCGAAAATGGACACATATTCTGACTTTGTGACCATAAAATGAATTTAAGCGAGCTAACAATATGTAGCATCTCCATACTGACAAAAGTTTAAACAATAATATTTATATGCACAATCTAATAGGCTAATTAATGTTAGCTCAAGTAGGCCTTTTTTAAAGACAGGCCTCTATTTGAGACAAACCTCTATTTGAGACAGGCCTCTATTTGAGACAGGCTTTTATCTGAGACAGGCTTTTATTTGAGACAAACCTCTATTTGAGACTGGCCTCTATTTGAGACAGGCCTCTATTTGAGACAGGCCTTTATTTGAGACAGGCCTCTATTTGAGACTGGCCTCTATTTGAGACAGGCCTCTATTTGAGACAAACCTCTATTTGAGACTGGCCTTTATTTGAGACAGGGCTCTATTTGAGACAGGTCTCTATTTGAGACAAACCTCTATTTGAGACTGGCCTCTATTTGAGACAGGCCTTTATTTGAGACAGGCCTCTATTTGAGACAGGCCTCTATTTGAGACAAACCTCTATTTGAGACTGGCCTCTATTTGAGACAGGCCTCTATTTGAGACAAACCTCTATTTGAGACTGGCCTTTATTTGAGACAGGCCTTTATTTGAGAAAGGCCTCTATTTGAGACAAACCTCTATTTGAGACTGGCCTCTATTTGAGACAGGCCTTTATTTGAGACAGGCCTCTATTTGAGACAGGCCTCTATTTGAGACAAACCTCTATTTGAGACTGGCCTCTATTTGAGACAGGCCTCTATTTGAGACAAACCTCTATTTGAGACTGGCCTTTATTTGAGACAGGCCTTTATTTGAGACATGCCTCTATTTGAGACAAACCTCTATTTGAGACTGGCCTCTATTTGAGACTGGCCTCTATTTGAGACAAACCTCTATTTGAGACAGGCCTCTATTTGAGACAGGCCTTTATCTGAAACAGGCCTCTATTTGAGACAGGCCTCTATTTGAGACAAAAGAATAAGTAAGAGTAAAAGAGACTGGGCATTTAATTGAAGTTTTACAGTAGTTATGAAATAATCTGTAGATATATTGATTACAACTGTATCTAGTACGCATATGATGATGCAGTTCTATATATCTGGAGTTTTTTATGTGATTTTACAATTTAAAAAACATTCAAATATTTCCGTTCGTATCTGCTAAGGAAAAAACAAGAGCTCCTATCATGTTGCCTCGCATGATAACAACTAAGGATTTATGGGGGAAAACATATTTACTGTTGTACATGATATGAGGTGGAAGTATGATGCAACACCACAACATATGAACATGTAAATTATGCATAAATAATTGCATTACATGCAGCTACGATTATGCAGACATGACTGATTATGTAATCATAACTCTGTAGAACATGCATTTATCACATTTACTGTTGCTTTATCTGTGAAGTAAGCAATTTGTCTCATTATGGTGCTAAACTGTTGTTTGGCCGCAGACTCCTGTGCTAGAAACACACAAGAGAAGTTATATAACTGCACATGAACACATTTACATTTAGAGTGCCTACCGTGAGCAGGGAGGGCTTTTCATTTTCTGTGTGAAGTCATTGCCGCTGATGCAATGTCTATTTGAGGAGCAAACAACCCTTTTCCATTTAGCAGGAACACCTCTCTCTGCTCAGTTTAACAGTAAATGTTTGCAACAAGGGCAGAACCCCCCAGGGGGCCCAAGAATCCTCATACCGCCGAGCGTTGGGAGCTCTAAACCAGAGAACAACCTCACTTCAACCCATGTTCAAAGAAGCAGGAAGCACTTCCATCTGCATCATTACAGCGGCTGTACTCGGGCATCTTGTGTTTAGAGGAAGCCTACAGCAACACCACCTCTGCTGTGGGAAAAAAAAGGCTAAAAATAATTTCTGCACACAGGGATTTGGACGTTTCACAAGTCAATATTGTGATCAGTGTTTCGATTGATTATCCAAACCTGAAATAAAAGGCACTTGTTGAACCTACAGAGGCACAGATGTGAGATGTGACAGCTCCCACTCCAAACAGACAACATCTGCACCTGCACTCCCCAAAATCAACACCTGTCTCTCTGGGAATGGGCCCTGAACAAACTGCCACTTGTGAGTAAGTCAACAGCGATGTGGCAGCCTGCAGCCTTCGGTAACAGCTGCTCGCTAAAAGGATGCAGGATTTCTGCACCGACACATATGTCGGGAGAGGGAAGACAAAGTCAAACTGCATTTCCACCAACTTGAAAATCATGCAAAACCTTTGGTAAAGCCAACAAATATGTTAAAACATCAGCACTAATCATGTTTTTGATGCAAGCCTCTGAGAATCAAAGCTTTCTGGAGCTACAGATATTCAACCAGAGCATCACAGAAGATTCACAGTTTCATTTCCCCCTCCAACAGTATCCTTAGTAGGCCATAATGCAGCAACAGCTTGCATCTCCTCCGAATCATCTTCCTCAGCATTTCAAGTACGGCAGCCTCTTTGATAACTCTTTGTCATTTGAAGCACTTGGTTCCCTCCTCTGTCAGACATCCTCCCTGTCTCTCCCCAGCATTGTAAACAGCACAGCCTGCTGAACGTCCTCGTGCACCTCAAGTGAAAAATTGAGTGGAAAGTGGGGACATTATACCATATAATTCCTAGAATAAGTAGAACACCACTCGCTCTTGATAATAATGAGAACATCCAGGATTTTTTTTTCTTTAATCCTCCTTTGTTCTTAATTTCAGCAATTTATCTCTCCCTTGCTCTTTGCGTCATTATCTCCTTCCACTCCCTCATCTCTCGTCCTTTTGTGTGTCTCACACTGCATCCTTCCGCCCCTTTAACTCCCTCTTTCCACTTATTTTTTTCCACTTTCCCTCACTTTCTGTCCTCCCACGCTTTCCCTATAAGCTACCTTCCCCCTCTGTATATGTGCCCGTCGGCCCGGCTACTGCTCAGGGGGGGATTTCTGCTACACCTGCTCTCTCATTCAGCCGCAAAGTAGCGTGATTTCCACCACCCAGCAAACAGGCCCAGCTATGCAAAAAGGGTAACAGTGTCACTGACTTTAATTCGTGAAGCTCAGCTGATTCTGTCACATATTCAACAGTGGAAAAGACTTGTGTAGATCGTTTTCTGTGAAGACTTCCAATATGTGATCTCTCCTGACCCTCTGCAGGAGCCTCTGTGAACTCTGTGTGCAGCCCTCTGACACCATCATTCTTCATGTACAGTAGCTATTTCCCTGCTGACTCCAGATCGATGTCACCAATAATCCTAATGTATATTGATGCAATTAATCAAACCAAAATCAATGGAGGAGTATATTTACAGAACGTATGGTCATGCAGGTTGGGACTTATCTTCACATCATCCAATTATATCAAGATGATTTATCTCTTTCACCTCAGCTTCAACTGACTCTGTTGATCAGTAACATTCGACTACATGGCCCCTTTAAACATTTATTTTCTAGATAAAGAAACCAAATGTAAAGCAGGTGTAACACATTGTGATCGAATCACAGCCAGGAGTGAAAGCAGTCTGTACAGGTTACCTACATCTTATGAAAATATCCACCAACAAAAGCCACCTTAAGGAGAAGTAGTATGGAAGCCCATTTCTGTCAGTGTTATGAAAAAGAGATCTTGTAAGTCATTATAATGAGAAACATTCTCAAAATTATGACTTAGTATCATAAAAAATGTGTTATAAAAAATATGTTTTACAGATTAATGGGTCTATATCTCAAAATAATTAGAACATTTCTCAAATTTATGACCTAATATCTCAAAACAGTGACTTATTATATATTATATTTCAAAATAATGACTTACTATCTCAAAAAAAGAAACTTTCCCAAAATGATGACTAAGTTTTTCAAAATAATCAGTTAATATCTCAAAAGAATGAGAAACTTTCTCAAAATTTTGACTTAACATCTCAAAAGAATGACTTAGTATTTCAAAATTATGAGTTATATCAAAATAATGAGGAATTTTCTCTATAACGACTTAGTATTTCAAAATAATGACTTACTATATCTAAAAATTTGTTAGTATCTCAAAAAATTTATCAAAATAATAAGTATGTTTATTAAAATAATGTAGAATATTCCTAAAATTTTGAATTAGTGTCTCAAAATAATGACTAAGTTTTTCAAAATAATCAGTTAATATCTCAAAATAATGACAAACTTTCTCAAAATTATGGCTTAATATCTCAAAAGAATGACTTAATATTTCAAAATAATGACTTACTATCTCTAAAAAATAGTATCTAAAAAAAAAAGAAACTGTACCAAAACAATTAGTAAGTAAGTTTCTCAAATGACTAACTTTTTCAAAATTAATCAGTTAATATCTCTTAACTTTCTCAAAAGAATGACTTTCAAAATTTTGACTTACTATCCCAAAAAATTTGTTAGTATCTCAAAAAATTTGAACATTTCTCAAAAATAATAGGTATGTTTCTAAATTAATGAAAAACCTTCTCAAAATTATGACCTAATACCTTAAATTAATGAGCTGGCATTTAAGTATGTCAAAAATAATTACTAAATTATCAAAATATTGAGAAACTTCTCAAAATTATGACCTAATATCTCAAAAAAAGATTTATTTTCTCAAAAAAATTGTATCTTAAAAAACTTAAAAATTTCTCATAATACATTTTGTTTTCTCAAAAATAATTAGGTAGTATCTCCAAATAATGACAAATTTTCTCAGAATAATCACTTTACACCTCAAAATGAGACACTTTTTTGTAAAAGAAATAATGAGTTATTATCTCAAATTAATGATGATGAAACGGCAGTAAGTCATTATTTTTTTAGACCTTTCATTATTTCGAGATGCTAATTCTTTTTGTAAGGCATACTTTGGGGGGCTTTCTTGCCTTTATTTGATACGACAGATACAGTGCAAAGGGGGAGAGAGAGTGGGGATGACATGCAGCAAAGGGCCACTGTGGCGAGGACACAGCCTTTGTACATGAGCACCTGCTCCACCAGGTGAACTAGCGGTCGCCCCAGATGCTGAGTCATTATTTGAAAAAGGTTTTCTTTACAATCACCTTTAATTACAGGTGCTTCATTTGATCACACCGGTAACAAAGGGCTTCCATACAGGAGCGTCTGCTTGAGACAAACCAGTGTGTGTGACATGTATGACACGTGTGACGTTGTGTGTGTCTGCCTCTTCCAATGTCATGAAAATGTGTGTGTGGGTTTCAGACACAGTGTGACGATGCAACAATCACTTTGTTTGAAGCACAATAACTGACGCTGCAACAGCTGGTCGATTCATTGTTTTGTCCGCAACTATTTTGACAACCAATTAATCTTTTTAGTCATTTTTCGGGGAGAAAAGCCAAACGTTCTCTGGGTCCAACTTCCTCACATGACAGGATTTACTGCTTTTCTCTTTCATTTATAATTAGTCATTTCAATATCTTGGGGTTTTGGAGCATTGGTCACATACAGCAAGCTATTACAGGTCCAGTGTGAAGGATTAAGGAGGATATGTTGGTATGTTTTCTTTGGTGTATAATCACTTATAAATAAGACTATTGTTGTGTTTTTGTTACCTTAGAATGAGTTGTATATATCCACATGAGGAGCGGGTCCTCATCTACAGAGATTGCCATGTTGCACCACCATGTTTCTACAGTAGCCCGGAACGGACAAACCAAACACTAGCTCTAAATTGGGCCACTCCCATTTTTGAAACTGATTTCAGAACTGACAGCGAAGGAATTCTAACCAGGAGAAGTTTCCACTGGTTGCAATCTGTAATCCTCACCACTAGATGCCACTAAATTCCCCTAAATCTCACACACTCTTCCTTTAAGTGCATCACCATGGGCTGCCGAAAACTATAACTGGCATTTTTTAAACAATTTTTTTTGCATTTTGCAGATGAAATTAATTGAATAATTGAGAAAATAATCTGTAGATTAGTCGATAATCAAAATAGTTACAGCCCTAATATTGACCTCTTGACTCTGCCTCTTCCTGTTGTCTCAAGCAAGCCTGAATAATGTACAGACAGCCTCTTTTTCAACAAAGCAAAAGATAAGTAGAGCCCATGTGACCTGGGACACACCATGTTTGTTGACAATAGATCCAATTACCCTGCGGGAAAAATCAAATTAACAGCTCTTATTGAGAGATAAATCCAAACGCCTGTGACCTTCCCTCATTATTGAGATGCTGTTTCCATACACAGAATGCATGTTAGGTGTGTGTGTGTGTGTGTGTGTGTGTGTGGGGGGGGCATGGTTACTTTAAAGGAGGTTATGTGTGCAAAACCCCTTTGATAGCCCCTCCGTTGCTCCCAGGGCTCCTTACGGTTGTTACTCAACATTATTTTTACTTAAACATGACTTAAAACTTCAGTCGCCTTCCGCCTGGATACAGAGTGATCTCTGCTGTTTATTCCCCCACTGGTCCAGGATCAAAGCCCACCAAAGCTTTCTCCCTTTTTATCTTTGTGTACAATCTCACTGGCTGAATAACACTACGGGTGAGTGGACGGCTCACTCCGTCTTTGAAAGGCTAATAAATCAAAAAACAAACAGGCTTTATCCTTGTCAGAGCCGCAGACCTTCTGTCTGATACCAACAAGGACAATAATAATAATTAGTTTTCATATTTGACTTTGTGCTTTGAAGTGAAAACTCTTCACCTTGATCTCGTAGATCTTGAGCTTTCTCTTGATACTGGTGTTCTCGCGCTCCAGGCAGGCCAGCCTCGTCTTGATGTCCTGATAGGCGGTGATGAGGGCGAAGTGGGAGGCCGAGTAGACGTCGTCGGGGGGCAGCTGCGAGGAGTGCCACGCCACGCTGCCGCAGCCATCCTCCTTCAGGCCCCCTGCGTCGCCGCCTCCTCCCAGCAGCCCCAGCTCCCCTCCTCCGAACAGAGACTGCATCACTCAGAGCCTCAACCTGAGGACAGACAGTTATTTGCCCATTAATTATTAAACCTCCAGATTGTTTCCATTCAA
Organism: Epinephelus lanceolatus; assembly: GCF_041903045.1. Taxonomy (NCBI): domain Eukaryota; kingdom Metazoa; phylum Chordata; class Actinopteri; order Perciformes; family Serranidae; genus Epinephelus; species Epinephelus lanceolatus. The sequence goes on along the minus strand of NC_135754.1, from coordinate 33,892,648 downwards.
TTAAATGTACCTACCCCAAAAAAGCGTTTCATAATCCTGGCGAGAGGGTCGGCTATCAGTGCCACCGCAGCAGTGCTAAAAACATCAAGCAGGCAGCTACTCGCAACAAACAAAAAAGAACAAAGCCGCGTTCGACTGAGAGCAGTCGGATTTCTGGCACACACGATGTAAAATATTCAAAAGCAAAGCGGGTACAGACAGAGACAGGAGGCAGGATGAGGGACATGTGAAATTTAAAGATGACTGGGTGGATGCATACATCAGAGAAGGCACTGCGTCACATCATCGCATTGAGTATGTTTATGTGCACACTACGTTTATACTGAACAAAGACAAACGCACATGTTAATCTCCCTTCTTCTAGATTATAAAGTTTTGTTCAGACAGAAGGCGAGGCGAAGTTAAGAGGCAGCATGACTGCACAGCAAGTCGGTGCAAAGATGCAATGCAGTGGATGCCAACAGATGGAAGACTGTCCAAAGTGTGAGTGAGGACACAATAAGAATCTTTTCTCTACTGGAGCAAAGAATTTGCTTTAAACCAAAGACTTTATGACTCCACAAATAAGTTGCTAGCTAATATAAAGCTAATGTCTGCACAGTTATTGCATCGTTGCCAATAAACACAGGCTGCACTATATTCTTAGCAGCGGTTCCCAAATATTTTTAACCCACAGCACCCCTCCATACAGACTCCTTCTCATGGCACTTAGCTTTCAGAGTACACTTCTGTGCCTCCTGAGAACTGAGATGCATTTATTTGAGTTTATTTACAATGGCAGATCTTTCCATCACTTCCATCTGCTGATCGCTGTTTGTTGTTGTGTGTCAAGGAAAGTCACTGCTGGGTGGAAAACGATGCTGAGAGTGACCCTAAACAGTAAAGCTGCAGCTGGACAGCTAAACAGTTAGATGAAATGCAATAGGCCACCTTTTTATAGCTGCTTTAAAGTCAGTTTCGCCTTGTTTTATTTTATTTCTGTGTCTTGTGAGGGGTTTGGTAAAATGTGCACAGAAAGATTAGAATAAACAAATCTTGCAGCATCCTTGATCCGTCCCTCAGGCTCCTCACATTCTGCACCACCCACTTTGGGAACCACTAGTCGAGTTGTCACACTCGCACAAGTGATGCAACTCTGAAGACATTTTAAGATTATCCAAGTTTCTGATCATCTGTTGCAGTGTGGGCCGCTCTTTGACTCCTCCACATCCAGATAATCTGTCGTTTCTGTACCAACACATTACCTCAATAGTTTAGTGTCTGGCTGCCTGGACACACTGCTGTAGCAGTGTTGGGGAGCAGTGAACTACACGTTATTAAACTAGTACTGTATTTGCATATGATTCAAGTAGTTAAATTGCTTTTTTGCCATTTTTTGTGTAGTAAATTTTTGACACTACAAATAATTTTGGGCCATAAAAGGAAAGGAATGATTCTTTTAACTTTACCATTGCGTCCTTGCTGTAATTTAGCCTCCTTTGCGCAGCAGTGGTCGGGGCCGGGCAATTTTAGGCAATTCTGAGCAACAAGAGCCAGAATAGGAAGACAACAAGAAAATTGCCATGACAATGACCATTTTTCATCAGTTGAGGCTTGAACTCACAACCTCTGACACCAAGAAGCATCTTCTATCTGACTAAGCTAATTAGCAAGTGACAACCTTTTTGTGGCTTCATAAACTGACTAAGCCAGCCACCAGGATGACAGCAGCTGTCAAGGCAGATTTCAAACTGCCGTCATAAATTCAGTTATCAAGACAAAAATTTTGAAAATACACATCTTGCATCTAGACAGCATGGAGATGTTGTTAATTTGTTTTTAACAATGACTGATCTACTACACATTAAGTGAAAAACTGATGTGTAAAGATGCTCTATTCCCATTGACAGCAATGGTTCACATGAGGGCAGAATTCAAAATGCTGTCAAAAATTTAGTTTTTGATATAAAATTCTGATATTTGCCACATATCATCTACCATGACTCCAAAATTTTGTTAATTTTTTCATGAACATTGAAATCTTGATGCACTGTAGGCTCAATTTTTAATTAATCAAAAATCTGTGAGGACAGTTTCTGTGGGATAGTCTGAAGATGCTCTGTAGCAAGTTTAGTGTCAATTGAGCAAAAATTGTGGGAGGAGATAGGTTTAAGAAGTTTTACAGTTTTTGAAAAAAAAACAGTTGTGGACCTCATAATTTGCAATAGGTTTAAATGTACAAATGTTTCTTCAGTATTGTGAAGTATTAGTGAAAGTTGCGTAGCTGTAGCACATACGGTCGACTTGTTATGAATTTTCAAAGTTTTGTACTTTAGACGCTTGCTGTAGCGCCACTATCAGGACTATTGGCTTGAGTTTGCAGCTGAGCAAATCTGGCATAGGGCTGGACCTTTGTGCAAAGTTTGGTGATTTTTCGCACGTGGGAAGTATGATTTCCTCAGAAGAAGAAGAAAAAGAAGAAGAAGAGAGAACGAGTAGGAAAACAAGAGGGTCCTGGCAGGACTGCCTGCCCGGCTCCTAAAAATAAGAAGTCATAAGTATTAATTACTTTTATTTATTACCAAATGTTCTGAGAAGTTGTTGCATGCTATTTTGGCTAACTGTGTGATCCCGCTTGGTGCAACACCCTCACCTGCCAGATGCATAAAACTCTGAGCAGACTCACGTCTAAAGCGCATGTTTTTGCCAGATTTAAAAGCCATGCGTCTGCCTGATTCTGTTTTATAAATCTAGATCATTGTGGCGCACAAGCTTCATTTCCACTCCCACAGTTCACCATAAAATGATGCAGAAATGCCCAAAACATTAATTTGCAAATCGACACTTGTGCCCCCCTGCCTCTCATTAGACCTCAATGAGTACGGTAAAGAAAGCATAATTACACCCACTGAGTCACATCGGAGACAGCTTTGGATATCTGTAGCGTCCTTATGATTCATCACATTTCTGCAAACTATCGTAGCTTTAAAATCTTGATCATCATTGTTTTTAAACGTCAGAAGAATGAACGAATGAATTGGAGCACTGGTGTTGAAACTGACCTTACAAAGTGTGTGACAGGATAAAATTGAACAATCGCTGACAGGGAGATGAATGTAAATTAAAAAAAATAACTCATCAGTGAACTTCATAAATGCACCTTTGATTCATATTTTACAGAACACCATGAAAAAAAAAATGAGCAAGCAACCTAAAAACAATGTTATCCATCTCTCAACTTAACATTTAATGATGTCCTTTATATCACTGATGACTGTCTCAGCTAAAATGTGTGTACGCCTGGTTTGAAGAACGCACATTGTTATATTAATATAAATACTGTATATATACCAGTTTGTGTAAGAAAAGTCGTACGCATGGTTTTTGGGCGTACACATCGTTTATCCATCTGGTCCTAAGACACTAGTTTCTGAACTGCAGGTGTCTGACAGATGGACATAGCATACAAAACCAAAGCTGACATTCCTGCACTTTCCCATGAACAGTGTGGATTTTTATTTTATTGGGTTATGACCTGTGAACAAGTGGGCACCTTTTGCAACAAATTCGGTTAGGTGGCATTCTTTTTACAAAGTCGTTTGCACTACTTTTTCTACATAACTTGATTTCTCCCTGAGGTAGCTTTGCTGTAGTTCAACCTCTTCCTGTGTGAAGACATTGGTAGCTTGCAAAGCTTTGAAAGTAGCTTCCCCAGCACTGGCTGCATTCACTTTGATGGCTTTAGCTTCTCCATTGAATTATCAGTGACGGAAGACGAGGATATTTCTGCATGTAGAGCATCATTACATCATCATACTTTTTGTGTTACTGACAAGGAGCCTGTAATTTTTTACATCAGATTCTTTTGTGCATGTAAACATTTGTCTACCTCACATAGCCCAAAGAATTTCAGCGCCTTTCATCTCTCTTTTGCGTTAACTACATATTATTTTTGGTGAGAGCTGCCCTACAGAGTAAGTAACCAGTTCATGTACGGTGGCTGATATGTTAATCAGACTGTGATTCACATATGAGTCTGGTTCGTGATCTTGTTCCATTTCACAGTACTTAAAAAAACATGAGCTGTGACAGTCTACGCTCCTTGAGTGGCATGATGAATGAGCTGGGTAGTTAGCTGACCATGCTACATCACAGCCAACCAGCTTTGGCCTCCCCCCTCCCCCCCCCCCCCCCGGCCCGAAAGACTCAGGGCAATGCTGTCAAAATGATAAATGGCACCTGTGATGTCACCGCCCTCTTTTCATGCAGCCACAGAGGGGACATGTGCACAAAAGTCATACTAGACGTAGCGAGGCACACCGATAACGGTTTGATTTACAGGTACTGAGGGAGTTACACAACAGCAAGTTGATTTGATGTATACTGGAATGGATGCCTTCCTGACTCCAGCATTGCCTTGTGAGTCAGCGATTGCCTACTGAGCTATTTTCATCTGCTCCCTTCCTCCACGGTTGCTATTTTCCTTGTGTTTTAAGAGAGAGGGGGATAAAGCCTCAGCCAATCTACAGCTCTTTTCCTCGCTGGTCTAACAGGATGATCCAAAAGCACTCCCACATGCACACAAACGCACGTCTGTGCACATGCTGCCAAAAAACAAAAAAAAAATACACAGAGGAAGAGTCGCACAAAGAGAAAATGCATGTGTGGACAAAAATGCCTGTTTGATCAGAGAGATGACACACACACAAACACACACACACACACACAGACGGACTGTGCCAGTCACCTGCCAGCTGCCTGCAGACTGGTGTTTACACCAGGAAGATATTAAGGTCCTGTGATGTGCTCTGTGCTGACACCATGCTGTCGAGGCTTGTGCGCTTTTCTCTGTCACTCTAATGGCCCGATCCCATTTCTTTCCCTTTCTTTCACCCCTTACCCCTCGTTTTCCAGTGCCCCTTTGCCCGTAACACAGTTACAAAGGGTAGTGGTTGAAATCTCAGTCCTGTCACCAGAAGAAAATGCTGGCATTTTATGTCTCTGCAAACTATTTAAACGTGATATTTGCACATTTCTGCCTTTCCAAAGTGATGTAGTATATGAGCTGACTTTCTCCTCTGAGGTGGAGGGGACAACAGATGGCATGTCACCTAGGCGAGATGGCTGCTTTGCTGCAGATGACTGTTCCATACCACAAATGAAAGCGGTTGTATTTTAGCAAGTCATTGCTGTGTTTCAATCCACTTTTCAGGCACCAGTCGTGGGTGTTTTCTTGCGACCCGTCGGCGTGGATAGTGCCATGAAAAGCCAATTCTTTGCTACCGAGACATCTCTGCTCCTCCTGCCAGTCTGCTCTGATATTAGAGGAGCTGTAACAAGTGCAGCAACTTCACTACTGGACTTTAGTTAAAGTTTGGATGTTACATGCCATCAAAGGGGGAATTGTGACATAGAAATATGTCAAAATGTGGGACTGTCTGGTGCCTGGTAGCTCAGTGGGTCGAGCAGGCGTCCCATGTACAAAGGCAGTGTTCTTGCCGCAGTGCCGGCAGGTTTAATTCTGGCCCACAGTCCTTTGCTGCATGTCATCCCCTCTCTCTTCCCCTTTCACGCTTAACCTGTCCTGTCTTGTTGTGCTTGTTCAGGCTGTTCTCATGCACTACGTAAAGTCATGCCCCTAAATTTATTTATACTCTACGTTATTATGAGCTCGTACAACCCATGTGTTGGGAACGCTGTGATCACATGACCAATACCCTGGAAGTAAAGAAGGAAGTGGTGCCTTCAGGAGGCAGGTTGAGGCGACGAATGGGTCACAACACACAAGAACTTCCCACGTTGTCAACATGTTTCTTTTCCCAAACCTAACAGTAACATAACCTGCCCAATCCTCACCTCTGCACCGTTATGTCAAGTTTACGTTAAGTATGAAACGTGATTTGTGAGGCGCTGATTCGTAGGATGTACGAGGATACATTGGCTCGTTATAAAGACGTTTCTTTTGTTGTTTGTGCGCCCACCTTGCCAATAATTTCTCAAAAACCTCTGTTTGGAGGGCCATGTAGCCCGAACACTTCGCCCTGCCTCTGTACCCCAACAAGATTTGGACCCTTAACCCCTGACCTCTAGACATGAATGTGCAGACGGTACTCACTGTGTGTTGGAGCTACAATAACATTCTTCATATTTGTTTTGAGTCATGTTCATGTGAAAATAAATGGGTCACCGCACTCAAAGAAACCTGATGAATTGGACATTGGTTTATTGCTGTTGCCAAGAACACGTGTCCGAAAAGTTCTCCCCGTTCACACCTCAGAGGCCTTAAATGTTATGTTTTGTGTGTTGCATTTGAGCGAAACAGATTTCAAACTGTTGGGGAAACAACAGAAAGAGGGAAATAAATCAAAGTATGGAAATATATGACAAGATGAGGAAACCAGCAGGAATGGATCATGTATATTAGACGGGTAAGCTTTCACCTCGCTGTATGTAGTGACCGCATTTCCATAAACATCCCACGGAAGCGGCACACACCATCCGCCTACGTGCAGGCTCGAGGACATAATTATCCATAGACCAAAAAATCTGATAAAATTGCCAAGTGGATGTTATGATTCAATTGTGTATGGAGTACCTATTCACCGGTTGCATCCCTACATGGCTAATAAAAGACTAATCTCTAATCTACAGCTCGACGACATCTAGCAGCTCACATGCTGTGGTAAAGAGGGTGCAGTGGCCACTGATGGATGGCCTCAGAGTGGATAAAATAAAGGACAGGGACACAGGAACATCCATTTTGTCTGGGCTCCTCACATTGGCAGCACAGAAATGAGGCATTTATCACACATACTTGCAGAGCTCCTACTAAGCTCCCCTTCCCTGATCCCTCTCTTGCTCTCTGCTCCTCTACCCAAAATATCCCTCATCCGGCTTCATCCGACCCCTCCTCCTTCCCAATCACACACTATCCACTCTATCTCCTGGACCTCTGGGCTCATTTGCCGAGGCTCTCGGGGCCCCACCGGACTGGAGAAGTGAAAGCGTACGCTTCGTTCCCAACCAGCTCCCTGCTTCATTACAGAGATTACCACAAGAAGTCATACATTACCCGGGGCCCACATGGCATACATTGTCCCACTGAGACTCCCATCCTTGTCCTCTGTCTCTGCTCCCTTGTCCCCCTTTCCTTCCTCTTCTCTCTAGAGATTAAAGCACCACTCCCCTCCCTCTGTGTCACTGTACACTGAAAGGGCCAACGCTGCTGTCGTCATCAGTGGACCTGCAAAGGCTACAGCCATGAACCAAGTGGGTGACTGTGACAAGCTATTGTTTTCATTACCTACATGTGGTGCCAATTTTACATGTAGCTCTCCTGTTTGAATGAGCTATTTTTTGTTAAACGTCACAACAACAATCTGACGGGGTCGAACCTGCTGATATTTTCTTCCGACGCGTCACATTAACGTCAAGGCTGCAGCAACACAAGGTTAAATCAAGAGAGCAATTAAATGGGTTTATTTTTACAGAGGAGTATCAGGGCCAGGCGTAAGGGGAAAATGAGAGGAGGACGATTTCTTAGGAGTCAAAATATTGAGGATAAAGTGGAAAGGTTGAGACTGAAGTCGAAATGTCGAGAATAAAATCAGCTCTATTGGTATGTCAAATTGTGTCTTGTGATACAACATATTCCCTCTGTAATGGGCGCAGGTGTAACCATCGAAACCTTTGCATATGTCTGTTAGCAATTATGGATTGAATATGATTTCTCCTTCTGATACGATGAAATTTTCAGCACAATCTCTTCAAAGGCCGAATGCTTAATACCACACCGTGTTTATGCGCTGAAAGAGAATTTTTTTTTTTTTTTTAACTAAAACCGCTTCTGAAATACAGTTTCAGCAGTTCATCATCACACAGCATGTTGTTGAGGCAGCCAGATGTGCTAATGCTCATCATTTGATTTATTCTTAAAAGTTCAACTTTATTCTTGATATTTCGACTGTATGTTAAAAATGGTATTTCAAATTTATTCTTGAAAAACAAAGACAAAAAAAACCAGCTTCCTCCTCTGATATCTTTCTTATGCTCGACACTAAGAATTAAAGTTTGACTTCATTCTCAACATTTCGACTTTATTCCTAAAATGATATTTGAACTTTATTTTTAACATTTTAACTTTACTTGCAACCTTTACTCTTTATTCTCAGCATTTTGATTTTATTCTCAAAACGGTCTTTGAATTACTCTTGACATTTCAGCTTTATTCTGAAAATTTCAACTTTATTCTAGAAATTTCAATTTATGTCTTAAAAAGCTCCTCTGATACATTTTTTTTCTTTGACATAATGTAATTATTCTCAACATTTTAACTTTATTCTCAAAATGGTATTTCAACTGTTCTTGGCATTTTAGCGTTATTTTTTAAATTTCAACTTTATCCTCAAAAAGCAAATAAATAAAAACCTTTCTCTTCTATTTTCTTCTATTTTTTCGACGACTTTATCCTCGACATTTAAGCTTCATTCTCAAAATTTCAACTCTATTTTCAAAAAGCAAATAAACAATAGTTCATCCTCTAATATTTTTTCTTCAGCTTTATTCTCAAAATTTCAACTTTATTCTACATATTTCAACTTAATTCTTAAAAAGCGAGAAAAAAACTTTCCTCTAATATTTTATCTACGACTTTATCCCAGACATTTCAACTTCTCTTAATATATATATATATATATATAGCTATATTTTTTTATTGTTGACAGGTTTTTTAACCTTAATTTGTGTTAAAATCACAAATAGTGTGTATGTGGCAATTTTCTGGTGCAGATGAGATTCTTCTCACCTCAGGTCAGTCTGCAGGGTTTCACACAACAAACTTGTCTTGTGATCAGTTCAGTAGATGACGGCTTTCACAATAACCCCACTCATTAAATATACTGCCTTTGTTGTATGAGATAGTACCACAGCTCTTATCCCCAGGGCTTAGTGATTTATTTCAGAGAAGTTTATTATTTTTATGATGTTAGTGGAGATTGTGGCCCACCTCACCTACAGGTCTATTAAAATGTTAAATTAAACCTTCATTCTCATTGGACCTTCAGTCTCCCTAAATGTCCAGACTGCTTACAGTATGAAGAACGCTTTACATTCAGCCTTTTCCCCAGTGTTGTGCCATGTTTAGCTATGTTAGTGGAATGGCTAAACATGGATGTATCGATGATAAAGTTCATCCATTCGTTCACCACTTGCAGACTGGAATATAACAAATATTTGAATGTAGTTTTGTACAGACATTCATGATCCCCAGAGGATGAATCTTAATGACTTCAGTGATCCTCTGACTTTTCCTCAAGTGCCACCAAGAGATGTACATTTGTGGTTTAAAGTAAAATGTCTCCATAACTATTGGCTGGATCAGGTCAACCGTTTAAAAGAATACTTCACCCGCCAAAACAACCATTTGTGTGTCAATTACTCATCCCATGTCACACTGAATTTGTGAGGAAACCTTCTTTGCATGCCTCCAAGGTGAACAGAGAATCCAAAAACCACTAAAATTCATAACAAATTCATAGGTCAATCCTCGGTGATTGCATTTGACAACAGCAAAACAATATCAAAACATCTGTTTGCAAACTCTCACACAACTCATGCAGTAAAACCAAGTCACATTTATCCAGTCGTAAGCTCAGTACTTCCTAAACATATGCATTTTTGCTAAAACCTTACTGTTTAAAACTGAAGTGAAACTTTATTTTTCTCTCTTCAAGGCCATTGACAAAAACAGTAATTTTACCTCATTGAACACAGCAGCTGCTGGTCTACCGCTGCCTTGATAAGTTAGTTTGTTTGTGTTATTGTGTGACTTTAGTGAATCTGAAATGACCCTATAAAACACCAAAGTCAGAAAATAACACAAACAAACTAACTGATGGAGTCAGTAGTAGACCAGCAGCTGCTGTGTTCAGTGATATAAAATTACTGTTTTTATCAATGGAGTCTGGTTTGGAAGAGAGTTTCATTTTCAGTCCAGTTGCCAGTGGGAAAGATCTGTCTGTTTGGGAAGTGCTGAGCATACGACTGGATAAATGAGACTTGGATTATACTTCAGGAGTTGTGTGAGAGTTTGTGAACAGATGCTTTGATATAGTTTTGCTGTTGTTAAATGCAAACCCCTTTGACTTTAATCCATCAAGAATTCTCAGCTTTTGGATTCTTCGTTCACCGTGCAGGCATGAGAGAAAGTTTTCTTACAAATTCAACATAACACAGGGTGAGAAATTGATACACAAATGGTCATGTGGGGGCTTAAGTATTCCTACAAGGGCTTTACTCTACTTGTGTACGCAGGATTTGATTCATCGCTGTCGTTCTTTGAGTTTATTTATTCATCTGAATCTCTTGTTTTCTTTTGCCCCCCTTTCTAATAGAAAATAATCTTACAAATACACTGTTGGTGTTTCCTATTGTGGCTCTGTCTATAGCTTAAGAAGGTTGCAACCGAAAAAGACTCTCCTTCAAAATATAAAATGACACAACACATAAAACATGCAGAACACCAAGCAAGGTCAAACATGGTGCACTCTCCAGGTGTCAGAGCTTCATTTAAATGACTACAAGCAAATTAATTAATCACTTGTTCTACCTATTTAATAATTACAAGAAAGAGCTGTGTTAGTATTTTATATTAAAATTAAACCTTGTTGTCTTTACCAAATTAAACAGCACAAAATATCAATTATTTACAAATATTTCTGTGTTGAATAAATGACTCTGACACCCGCAATGAAAACTCTTCCTCCAAACTGCAGAATATATATTATTAGCAAACTTCATTTACAGAACGCCTTTTTTCCATCCTAATGTGTTTCCTTTACAGCATGATCAGGTCTCCAGTTTTTTAGCACTACGACAGGACTGTGAGGTTGTGAAATATTACTATACTTTGATTTTAAAAGAGAAATTGTAATATTTCACACACTTGATGTATCCTCGATTTAACATGACGAACAGCAGCTCGAGCATTAAGCCGGAGTATTCCTCGATGAGTTGAAAAGAACAAGCCTTATCCATTCACAAACATGCATAACCCAATCAAATCCCAGAGCTGGAGCTCTCTGTAAATACCGCAAATCATATTTTTGGGATCCTTTGAGGATTGAAGCAACAGATGATTGTTCTCTCTGTGTCTGCCAGCTAATCAAGGCTCGCTGTAGACTGTAATGGTGCAAATCTCCTCTTACAGATGTTAATATTGATGCATTCTGTTCTTGTTCCCGCTTTGTGGCATGACCGTTTCTTTGGTAACAAGCTATATCATCATAAGCTATTTATTTCTTCTCCCTAAAGCCTGTTTATGTGGAAGGTTCTGTCTGTGTGTTTCTGCGTCTCTTTTGTATCCCAGGGCGTAAATATATGAGCGCAGTGGAAATCGTGCCAGCTGGGTCAGGGCTGGGTTTTCTGGTGATAACAGAACCAGGATCAAAGAGGAAACTGGGGGAGTGAGTCCCTGCAGTGTGCGATTTGAATGTTGGATCTTGTATGAGGGGGATGCAACCACTTTCCCCTCTATCTCCCTCTCATCCTTCCCTTGGCTGTTAATGTATTTCAAACAAGCCGCAACCTGCGGGGCTGAGAAATGAAGCCAAGGCAGAAGTGCCAAAAACTGCAGTTCATCTAATGGCCACTAGAGGAAGCAGGTCAATCCCCATAGACCTTCATGTTAAAATGCCCAACTTTACAGCAGAAATAAACATTTTTACAGCCTGGTACAAAAACAGTTTCATCTTTATGGTAAATCTTAACATTCATGACAACTGTACAAGGGGGGAATTTTTATATAACTCACCCATTTGAATGTTATTAAGGCTTAAATCTATGCATAATTAAGGGCGTGGCTGCTTTGAGTGGCAGGTAGGTGCTGTCTGTTGACAAGTCACCACCATGGCGGCACTGTTGGTTAGGTAATGTAACAATGGTATAACCCTAGATTCACAGCGTAGGTGTAGCTGTTGCTATTTCAGTGTGTTTTCGGTTTATGAAAGTTAATTTTAATGTCTTGGTCGTTGAAGGGACTGTTCACTGTTTAAACTGGTATGCTTTTTATTTGTCTCAGGGCGGCATAGAACTTGTAATGGCTGTATTTTGTATTCATTTTACCACATATTTTTAAAGAAAACATCCCTTCCAAACTACCATGTTTTCTTAAAAAAAAAGTCATGAAAATTACATCATTTATCATCCAGAGACTGTAAAAAATTTTCGTTGGATTTTCAAATTTATGGCTGTTTTTGAACACATTATATGGGATGACACTTTCTTAAGAAAAACACAACCAAATCTGAGTTTAAAATAGTGATATTCTCAAAATCACTTTTTTTCTACGTGTCTCATTTTAAAATTTGGTCCAAATAGACTGTCTATTAACTGACTAACTAACCAGCGTGCACAACAAGAGTGAAAAACCAAGGCTTTTTTCAACTCAAAGATTTTGTCTTCAACTTTGAACTTTCAAACATCAAAGGGTACTGAAAATCGAACAACTAATTTATGGTGGAGGGAGGTTCATGCATTTTCCACCAGTCACTCAGGGATGCTCAAGGAAAAATATTTGTAGCTTTTGGTAGCATCTGGGAGGGTAAAAATCTAAAAAACAGTCAAATCAAACCCAGCCACCCGCTCCTCTTATTACAGTTCTTTAAAAGTATTGTTCAGTATTTGGTTGTACTAAACGACCCTCTAAGGAGTCAGATGTTTCATTTTTCAGTACATTTAAAATGGTTTCAAGCCTGTTTTTTTGTTAGTGAAAATTAGCCTTAGCATTATTACGGTTTCCCAAGCCCCCCAGGAACAGCACTGGGCTTTGAGGCCAATTTTACACCGTGGCCAAAATTGGAATTACACGGTCCATGTCCGTCACGTAATACCATGAGGCCCAAGATGACTTTCTCCCATAGATTTATACTGTAAAAGAGACGTCTGTAAATCAGTGCATACATTTTTTTTGAGTGTCACAACCACTGCGACATGACTTGTTTTGACTGTCAGGGTTTGATTCATTCAGTCTAAATACATATCGAAAGTTTAGAAGAGAGGCATGATTAAATCCTTTTTCCCCTATTCAAGTTAGCAGAGGGCTAAACAGGAAGTTATCTGCTCGGCTGTGCCCACCTTGGCTTGACCACACTCTGCCACTGTAAATCTCTAGTGTACTTTGCTCTATGAATCTTGCAATGCTGAAGATTCGGGTAACTTCATACTTCAAAAAATCCAGCTTTTTTGAGTTCGTATGCCACCCTGCAACTTTCATAGGAATCACCAGGGGCCAGCCTCCAAAGCTGTATCCAGTTCTCTTTGTACATCCATGCAGTTAACAGTGCTAACCAAGCTAGCAGCTTGCGTTACGGTTAACTCTACCGTGTCATCCAAAAACGGTCACCTCTGGCTCCAAAAATCCAAGATGGCGACAGCCAGAATGCCAGTCTCAAGGCTTTAAAACAGGAGTCCACAAACCAGTGGGTGACGTCACGGTGGCTACGTCCATTATGTTATACAGTCTATGGTTTCAAAGTGTCTTTCTCCCTCTCACCCACCCTCTCTGCACCTTTTCTCTCCTCTCTCTGTCCCATCCTTTATTTTCTGTCTGGCACTGTAAAACAGTCCAGCTCTTCTCAATGCCACCCCGTGATCCCTGCAGGCTGGACGTTTGGCACCTCTGACTCAGACAGTATGTCTGTGAATGGAGAGTCCAGGGCAGAGAGGCGTGTGCCTTTCTGCCCCATGCTCATCCACCAAATGCTCCCATAATGCCTAGCTTTGCTCCGCTGTGCCTGTTCCCCCTGCTAAAGTCTCCTTTTTTTAACAGAGCTGGACAGTAGAACAACGCACACTGAGAACCTATTAACATGCCGGCAGGCAGCGTTTGATTGTGTGTGAACGAGTGTGTGTATCAAGCGGACACATTGAGCACATGCACAGCGATGCGTGTGGAAATGAGACGGTGCAGGGAGTGTGTGTTTTATGCGTGTCAGTGCAAGGACATGGCAGCAGCAGTGCAAGCAGAAAAAGTGCTCTGTGTGTGTGTGTGTGTGTGTGTGTGTGTGTGTGTGTTTGTCAAAGAGAGACAGGTAGTAGGTATTGATGCACTGACCCACTGTACTGGATCTGTATCGACCCTGTGAACTGACCTTATTAAATGGATCACTTAAGAGCCAGACGTGTGATCCACATCAAATACTGTTTGTTAGCCACCGTCATTATAAAACTAGCAACTGATACTGTAACAGCTACAAAGTGATTTACACTTCAGGACGAATATAATAAAAAAATTGCTGGTTACAGTTAATAAAAAGCATTGGTATCAACTTAATATCTACATAAATTAATAGCTACATACATCTCATATTCGATATATGAGATGGGGAGCAGCTGTCGGGTATGAAAATAGATAAACAACAGCTGGTACAGTTTCTATTTACATATCAGATAGTTACTGTATACAATATAAACACAGTTGCAATCTGGTTGTTTGCAGTGCTGTATAATTAGTATGCTGCTTACAAAAGACTTTCCACAGTGGCTAATAGCAGAGGTGGGCCCCGTCGTTTAAAGCAGACACCAACCTCCCCTAACATCCTTAAAAAAAGTTCACTTTTATAAAATAAAGATTAAAGCCCCCCTCCAGACACATTTATATAAGTATGTAAAAATACTCTGCTATGATTAATATTTTGTTTGACATGGTGTTCCCACATAAAAAGTTAAAAACAAACAAAATAAAACAAACTGTGAGAAGTGGCTGGAGGCACATCCACTCTTTCTCCATCCCTTTCTCCGACGGCTTCTGCTGCTTGTTGTAGGTTTTGCTTTCGCTTTCATCAGCTCTGGCACAGCGCTACTAGTGCCAGGTTGACTGGTGAAAGAGCAGCATGCATCAAGATAGCTTAGCGTTAGCATTAGAGGGCACATCAGAGAGACTGAGCCGTACATGTTTGAGCCTCAGTCAGACCCACACTCAGATGAGGAGCTGGTTGTGCACCAAAATCTGCGACTACCAGACGCATCAGAATGGTAGTTAGCGTTTTTGTAGTTGTTATGTTGTTTGTTAGCTTGTGGGCTAACTGGTAGTGCACTGCTGGCACCGGTTGTCAGAATGATGTCAGCGACGTTGAACTCTTACGTTGGACAGACATTACATTTTGGTTGGAATTAAATGGGGTTGATAATATTATAAATGTCTAAAAATGTTAGAAATTCACTTGTGTGGACTTTAAAATATGATGTTGTGCAGACGTTGGGTTTTGTTCTTCTACCTTATGACTAAATGTCTTTATACGGCATCAAGATGACGTTGGCAGGAAGACATTGGATTTTGGTTACTTGGCAACACAACTTAAAACCAGCAAAATATTAACAATGTCTGTCGTCAGTATTCAGAATTTACGTTGGCATTTGATCACCTGATGTCACAACCTCTACCATGTTTACTGTCAAAACTTTGACTATGCTAATGCTAACTCTGCTCTCTGTGCTTCATGACACACTAAGGGTACGTTCTGAATTGCATACTTTGTCTTTTTACTTTTAGTAGGTGCTGCAGCTGCCCTTGAAAAGTACATACTGTTGCATGCAGTATGCACACAATCGGGACATACTATTGTCTCATTACATTACACCCTGAACTCTGACCTTCTTGCTTTTATATCCATTACCTTGAAGACAAAACAAACATCCGTCATTTCTGAAAGCTGTCAATCAGCCGTTATCTGTTTGCAGCTCAGTTGATGTGACGTATCGTCCACTGCGCAGAGGATTGTGGGTGAGAAAAGCATGCTGGCTTGCATACTGCAAAATCAGACTGGATGTAGTAGAACATGGCGATATTTTTGGCTAACTGCATTTGACATACTATGTATTGGGAATTGTCGGTGAAGATTCTCAGTGATCCAGGTCATGGTAATTGTAAGTGCTAATATTGTAGGCAACTGGACTTGCTTGCGTTTCTTGAAGACGTTTCGCCTCTCATCCAAGAAGCTTCTTCAGTTCTAAATGACTGGTACGAAGTTGCAGGCTATAAACAAAAGAGTCGTAGGGGTCACGGGAGCTCTTAGTTTCAGAGTCGTTAAAGTCACAATGTGAGTCGTTGACCCACCTGGCCACTAGGGTTGGGTCGGTATGAGAAAAAAAAAAAAAAGTCTGGTTTTTGTGAAAAACCGCATCAAGTCGGTAATACTGGATTTTCGCCACTTGGGGGCGGAACTGACTCATTTAAAATAAAAAACGACCATAGGACAACAGAGTGACAGTAACATGTTGTTTCTTTTATTCCTTACAAATAAATTTTGCAGCTTACTCAATCAGTGCAAACAAGGGTTGCCAAGGTGTTGCCATAGTGGCGCATTCTTTGATTTCTTCGAGACTAAATTGTCCGCCATTATCGACTACAGTAGAGGCCTCGGCGCATGCGCACTCGCACCTTCTAGCTCAGTCCCCACCCCCCTCTCTTTCCTACTTGCTGTGCGCTTGGCGAAGAGGCAGACACAGGTGCCCACAGACTCGGGCGTACTATAAGTGGAGTGGACTCCGCGAGGAATGTCCGCAGTCATTCGGGCTTCCATAGTCGAGCGCACTTCTGCGTTTTCCGTCCGTGAAAAATCCCTGCGATGTGAAAAATACATGCCGAGCAGTCTTTTGTGTGAAACTGGTGCGCGGAGCGGAGTCTGTGCGGTAGTGCTTTGCACGCACAGGGGTTACGGACGTCCACTTTTACCAGGCGGACCTCTGCGGCGTCCGCTCTAAGTACGTTCCGCCCGAGTATGCAGTCTGGCCGGTCTCAAAAAAAAAAACCCGGTCCAAGATGGAGTACTGAACCGAATTGGTATTACCGAGAACTGACCAACCCTACTGGCCACCATGTGACTCATTAGGGTCAAGTGGGACCAGGGATGAATGGGTGTGAAGTCGTCTGGGGAGGGACGTCCCTCCGATGTGACCCCTACGACTCTGCAAGGGTTCCCACCCACACAGGGTTTATAGCCTGCAACTTCGTACCAGTCATTTAGTACTACAGAAGCTTCTTGGATGAGAGGCGAAACGTCGTCAAGAAACGCAAGCAAGTCCAGTTGCCTGTGATACTAGCACTTTTGATATGTATTGGGACATGCTAAATCTTTTCCTGGTGTACTATATAGTATGGTAGTATGGGTACTGGAACGCACAGCTGATCTGGTTTGCCCTCAGATTTTTGGGGTATACAAGCCAGTATAGTCGAGATCAGATATTTTAGGGCACATAAACATAAGAAAACCACATTTTCTAGTTCAGGGGGGGTCTTTAGCCTCTATGTTAAAAGCCATGATGTTTAGCAAGCTCACCATTTAGACCATCATCTACGAAATAAACCAATTATGAGGCCAAATTTCTTCAAGGTCTAAAGTGGCTTACCTCCTCAGATAAACAATTTCCTAGCAGAAACCTGCCATACAGGCTTATACCAGACTGCCAATCATTGGTGATGATGGACAGTTGAGTGTCCTTTGGAGAGCATTGTGGGTAAACACCTCTTGATAGCTGTCAGACCTGAGTTAAATGGTGATAAAGGCATTTATTTCAACATACTTGATGCACCAGAGGAGAGGTGGAGGTACGTTAGAGGAAAATACAGTGGATGGATTCCATTGTAATCTAATGCTGGTATTCAGACTCGCAGT